>NC_080176.1:53609624-53877124 GCF_950295315.1 Erinaceus europaeus
TTATTTCCTCCCTAGCAGTTCACAAGCCTATTTTGCTTCAGATTATTAAAGTACCCTTATTTTTTTCTAAATGTCATGGTATGAAAATTTAAAATAAGTATAAAGTGTTAGAATAAAATAATGGACCAAAGAAGTAATCACAAAATAAATATTAACTTTAATATCCCCATGTTATTCTAGTTTGTACTGTTCAACAATAAATAAATAAATATAACTGTAAGTTTAACCAAAGAGGAAACGTAAAGAAAGCACAAATCTTCTATGTGTTTAAGAATTATGCTCACCATAGAATTTGGGAATGTTTAGCACATATAACTACAGAGACATAAGAGACATTCCTTGCAATTGTCTTGGCTATTTCTAGGACTACTGAGAATGCTTTATGACTAGAAACTTAGTAACTTATAATTCTTCTCCTTTTCCAGAAAGTGTATTTGCTATATTTTTGCTCCTTTTGGGTGTTCCAATACACTCAGAAATGTCAACTACTGACCTAATGGGCAATTCTAGAGCTACTACTGCACAACACAATTTATCCTCCAATGAAAGTTGCTAAACCCCAGTTATTAATAACTTTACATTTATGTTTCCAGGCTTGAGTTTTGAAAACTTCACTGGTAAATGAACTACTTTAGTTCTTTTCCATCTTACAAGTCAAATCTCTGTGGAAGAGGGACTGGACTAGAATATAGACAATATGTTCTCTGTTTCAAAATGTGACAACAGTCTAGATCTCAGATGTTTTTTCTACCATATGTCAGTGACCTATCCTTTTCCTCCCATGTTCACTTCATATCCTTAAATGTCAGGCATAAGTTTTTTTTTTCATGTTCACTTGTTAATTCCTCTTTTACTAGTCATTCAATAGTTTCATAAAGTTGTATGATTTTGGAGGTTTAATGTCACAACCATACATGGTTAGTGTAGGTCATCTTATCCTTCATCAAAATCTGTGCTTCCTAAGCACCTAAAGTAGAGCTTCTTGAGTGACTGGTGATGCAACAAGCTGGTGTGGTTATCATGTATGGATATAGCTGAGGTTCTAATTCCAGGGGCTAAGAATCCATATCCAGTGTTAATAAAATGAAATAAAATAAAATAAAATAAATATCCACAAACAGAACAACATGCAGGCACACAAAACTGAATAAACACAATTTGGTGAGGGAAGAGAGAGAGAGTAATAAGAAATGAGCTTAAGGGCTGGAGAGGTAGCATAATAGTTATACAAAGAGACTTTCTGCCTGAGGCTCCAAGGTCCCAGGATCAGTTTTCAATATCACCATAAGCCAGAGCTGAGCAGTGCTCTGGTATCTCTCTCTCTCTCATTAAAGTAAATATATATTTTTTTCTTTTTAAAATTTTTATTATCTTTATTTATTGGATAGAGACAGAGAGAAATTGAAAGGAATGGGGAGACAGGTACCTGCAGGACTATTTCACCACTTGTGAAGCTTCCCCCTGCAAGTGGGACCGGGAAAACTGAACTCAGGTTCTTGTGCACTGTAACATGTGCACTCAACCAGTGTGCAACCATATGATTCCATAAAATAAAATATTTTTTTAATGAGCTTGATAAGAGGTTAAGTTTCAGAGAAAGCAATGGCAAAGGTAACAAACTGATCTTCATGCAGAGATCCATTAATTAAGCACAACTTAGACAGGTAGAAAAACAAGGTGTGTTCTAGGGAAAGAAGCATCAGGAATAAATGTTATGGGCTGAAGAACAATGTGATGTTTTCAGAAATGAGAACAGATGTGGTTAGAATTTCTGGATTTATGATGGGAATGCCAGCAATTTAGGTTAAAGAGAGATTCTTTGCTATACAAGCCATTCTACTTACTCTAAATTCTGCAATAAGTCATTAACCACTTTCAATATGATTAGATTTACTTTAAAAACATAGTATTCAAAGAAAAATGGTCAAAACCATACTAAGACTTTGTGTGTGTGTGTGTGTGTGTGTACCCATGTGTGTTTTCTGTTTTCACTTCTTCAGTACCCAAGTTCCAGAAATGTTTTATCTTTGTGAATGAGATTCTGAAAACACAAACTAATAATCTAGAATAAACTCACCTTGTGAACTTAGAATAATGCATGCCATCTTCAACTAGAAGTGTCCTAAAAGAATATTCATATTTGATTTAGTCTTCTCTTTGAATAAAGAATATATTATTGGTAAGCCTGAGCCTCTCTCAGCATATGCTAAAAGAGGTCTACCAGGATAAACAAAACATCTGATCTTGTGTGTTATGTATATTTATGGAGTAAGGGATTTGTAAAATTATTCAACTAATAGTTTTAAGAGGGTCTCAAAGATTCAATATGGATTCACTTGGCATGAGTGGTGGGGGTACACTGTTTAGTTAATTGATCAATCTACGTGTTAAAATTCAGTTGAACTCCCATATGCTGGGTTGTACATTATCAACAGTTATGAGAACATATGAGGATTGCCTGGTATATAACACATAATTGGGAACTTACATTAAAAGCAATACTTTTTTATTGAATATTATACATCTAAACATGTAAGTATCAACATAAGAGTGCAATCAATCAGTTCTCAATTCGCAATGACCCTATCTATAAAATTGGTGTCTCACTCTTTCTGATTCTATAAAATTCAGAGCCAAGATTCACATTTACATGTTGAAATATATTTTATTAACACTGAATTAGTCCTTAATATCATAGAATAAATCTGGCTCCACAGTAGTCATTAGATTCTACTAACATTTTTTTTTTTAAAGAAAGGGCATCTTTAGTTAAGAAATACTAATACCTAGGCACAATATAGTGTTTTCTCATTAAACTTCTGTGGTTTTGTGTAACTTTTTAATTTATCCTTGATTTTTCTTTTCAGTGCAAAGGAGAAAAACACCTTCAACTATTTTTTTCATAAGGACAGTTATTCAGGATGTCTTAGTCCATGCTGCTGTAAGAAGAACACGAAGAGAGTTAAATAGGCACACACAATGACCTTGAGTAGTTTATGATCTAAGTAGAACATTATGATGCAGAAATATATCTTCAGGGAGCACATTAGAGTCCTTACATTACTTATGTGTTTAAATTATGTGTAAGCAAAAAGGTAAGGGGATTTAATTCAGTGATGAAGAAGGAAAGAACTTCAGTCTGAAGAAAAGTATTGAAGATTAGCTATGAGCTTGGGATGACTATTTGAAGGATAAGCTGTTTCACAAGTGTGCTTCTAGAAAGAAAAGACTTTTACTGAATCAGGACTAGACATTTCAAGCCTGAGATTTTATTTTAGAATTCTGGATGCCAGATATTAAATTTGTGAAAGATTTTTTTTACGAATACATTTAATTTAACAAGGACCTGCGTTTGAGCCCCTGTTTCCCACCTGCAAGGTGGGTAGCTGTGGGGGAACTTCCTGAGAAGTGAAACAGATCTGCAAGTGTCTCTTTTTCCCTCCATCTCCATCTCCTGTTCTCCTCTTAGTTTATCCTATAAATTAAAAAGGAGAAAAATGGCCCCAGGGAGTGGTGGATTTGTAGTGCAGCCTGTAGAATGCCACTGTCTTACTACCTTTTTTCTGTTTCCTTTTCAACTGCAGTCTACCCATAAGAAATAGACTCTTAACATAATAATAACAATGATTATATTTGGTCAGATATATGAATTGTCCATCCCAGGTTTTACTGATTAAGGTTATTTTGGTGCTGGCTTTGTGTCACACCAATCCCTAGATAATGTTGTTGGCATTGTTCCTTCAGTTTCAATACTATTAGGAAAAACGCCAACAAATAATTTACCTTACAAAATAAAATTTCTGTTCCTCTCCTTCCTTACACTCATTTCAGGAGAAAATATAGATTGAGAAATTAAATCCCCATGTTATGAACTAAACTTCGAAACTGGGAGTCTTAGGTCGGCTTTGAAACTTCAGATCCACCAAGTTCTTGAGTGGTGTGGGCTCCACTAATCATATTCTTCCCTGTCTCCTAGTCTCAACAGCTTCGGATCCTACTGAGGTTGCAAGGATAAGGCAAGAGCAAGATTGAGGAAGGAGACCAAAGTTAGCACAGATGGTCAGGCAGGTGAGAGTTAGATTTCACAAATATCTAAAATGTTGCTTTCATTTCACCAAGGAAAGAAAATAAATAAGTGGTTGAAGAGAACAATGATTGGTGTAGTCTAGCAAGAACAAAATTATAAAAATACGTAGCCAACTTTCCCTCTGTTTGGGATATTGTATTTCTCTTGTGGAAGAGCTTGAGAAAAAATGGGCATTATGGGGTGGGGAATTGGTATATCTGGCTGAGCATATGTTATCATGAGCAAAAGTGGGTCTGCAAGTGTCTCTCTTACCTCTTCTTCTCTATCTTCCCTACTTCTCATAATTTTTTTCTCTGTCTCACCAAATAAAATAAAAAGAAAGGAAAAAAAGAAAAAAAAACACTGAACTTCAAGGAGCAGTGGATTCCTAAAGCTGCCACGGAGCTCCAGTGATAACTCTGGTAAAAAAAAAAAGGGGGGGTGATGGCAGGGGGCTGGGTAGTAGCACAAAGGGTTAAGTGCACAAGGTACAAAGTGCAGGGACCAGCATAAAAATCCGGGTTCGAACCCTGCTCCCCACTTGCGAGGGGTCACTTCACAAGCAGTGAAACAGGTCTGCAAGTGTCTTTGTCTCTCCCTCTCTGTCTTCCCTCTCTCACTTTCTCTCTGTCTTATCCAACAACAACATCAATAACAAGGACAACAAAATGGAAAAAAATAGCTTCCAGGAGCAGTGAATTCATAGTGCATCAGGCACCAAGCCCCAGAAATAACCCTGGAAGCAAAAAAAAAAAAAAAAAAAAAGGATATGAAAGAAAAAAAAAGTCAAATCAGCTATCAGTTTTCTTTTCCATTCACTTCTATTCTTGCCACCAGACTTATCTCTGGGACTTAGGGATATATGTATACTTTTTTTCCTATAGAGACAGAGAAAAGAAGGGAGAAAGAGGAAAGCTAGAGAGACATCTGCACTGCTACTCCACTACTCCAGAAGTGACAGGGATTGTGGTCTTAAAATTAGTCCTCGAGAGAGGAAGATGGCGGCCTGAGAAGTCGCTGACAGCGAGCGCTCTGACCGCATCGTCGGCAACGGTAGGATTTTCTGCCTTTAGCAGGCCAGTCAATAAGGGGTGCACCAAAGAAGTGATTACAGTTTAATTTGGGTTAAGAATTAGAGTAAAGGTGACACGGACTAGCGGGGCTCCAGAATACCCAGGGCGCTGGGCAAGGCGAGTGCGCCAGGCATTGTCCTCCGCCCGCCCAGGAAGGCGTCTCCTCCGCCAGTTGCAGAGCGCGGCGGGCAGAGGACCCGGAGAGAGCACTTTAGCTCGGGAGCTTCCTCTTGGGAGAATCCAGGGTCCACCGCGACCCTGAGAGCAGATCCAAAGACTTCTTGAGTATAGCTCTCATTGGATCAAAGGATTTGGAGCTAGTTTTCATTTTTGAGAAATCCTTTAAAAAAGTCTGGAGGGGGGGGTTTCCCGGAAGATGGCGGACGGAGAAGCAGCTAGCTTTTGAGCTCCGGACACATCTCGTGTAAACAATGGGATTTTCTGCCTTTAGCAGGCCAGCCAATAAGGGGCCATAGCGGTCATACCAAGGAGGTGTCTATAACTTAATTTGGGTTAAGAATTAGAATAGGGGAAAAAAATTCTTTTTTCTTCCTTTTAATTTTCAAGCATACATCCTTCCCGCTGCCCCCCCCCCCCCATAAGCAGTGCCTGGGACCAGCTACTAGCAGGATACCCCATACCACCAAACAGGGTTTTTTTTTTTTTTTAAACTCACTGATACACATTTGGGAAGTTCCTCGCAATGCCCTTTAATTACAACCCTTCTTCTTATCTTCTCCCTTTTCTCTCTCTTATCTCTCTCTATCTCTTTTTTTTATTTTTTATTTTTTATTTTTTTTATCTTGTCATACACTTCTTTCTTCTTTGCCTTTCTGAATTTGTGAATTACTTTGGGGAAGAAATCTGACCCAGAGTGGACTCTCTATGTGTCTATCTCTGCTCTAGTTCCCTTTACACTCTTGTTACCCCTAGAATATACACTGGATAGTAGATTTGCATAACTGTCTATTCTTGCTATCCTCTCTTTCTTTTCTCTTTCTTCATTGGGATTTGGTTACTATTTTTTCACGGAATGGAGAAATTTTTTGGCTAACTGGTAACGATTAAACTCCTTCAATACTTACTTCAGTTGCTACTGTAATTCCGGAGGTTGGTAAGTGCAATTGTCATAAAGGTATTTAGTACAGTGTTACTTGTGCTCAAAACACAACAACTGAGGAACAACAGAGCATTAAAAAAAAAAGAGAGAGAAACACATAAATAAAAAAAAATGGGTAGATTAAAAACAAATAAAACTGCTACCCCAATGAATGAAGACAAGAGCCCAGAAGAAACCATAAATCAGTCAGAAGTAACCATAGATAAGAAAAGTATGCAAGCAATAATAAACTTATTAATCACAGAAATGAAAACAACATTGGAGGAAAGGAATGGCAGTATTAGGGAAACAACAGTTGAGACCCCCAAGGAAAATACTGATTATCTTGAGACAATTAGAGAACTGAAAGCTGAAATAGCTGTAATGAAGAAAGAAGCTGAGGCAAGGGAAAGCAGACTAACAGAAGCAGAAAACAGAATTAGTCAGACAGAGGATGAGTTAGAGAAAACGAAGAAAGAGGTGAAAGAGCTTAAAAAGAGATTGAGAGACACTGAAAACAACAACAGAGACATATGGGATGATCTCAAAAGAAGTAACATTCGTATAATTGGCCTGCCAGAGGAAGAAAGAGAGGAAGGAGAAGCAAACATTCTAGAGGAAATAATACAAGAAAATTTCCCAGACCTGAATAACAGAAAGGATATCAAGGTGCACGAGGCCCAGAGAGTACCAAAAAGAATCAACCCAGACCTGAAAACACCAAGACACATCATAGTCACAATGAGAAGAAGTAAGGATAAAGAAAGGATCCTAAAGGCTTCAAGAGAGAAACAAAAACTCACATACAGGGGAAAACCCATAAGACTTTCTGCAGATTTCTCAACTCAAACTCTAAAAGCCAAAAGGGAGTGGCAAGATATCTATCGAGCCCTGAATGAAAAAGGGTTTCAACCAAGGATAATATATCCTGCTAGACTTTCATTCAAGCTAGATGGAGGGATCAAAACCTTCTTAGACAAACAACAGTTAAAGGAGGCAACCATCATCAAGCTGGCCCTGAAAGAGGTACTAAAAGACGTCTTATAAACAAGAACATCACTATAATACTTGTAATATATCAGAGTAAACAAATCGTTTTTTAGAACAATGGCACTACAATACATTAAATCCATAATATCAATAAATGTCAATGGCTTAAACTCACCCATCAAAAGGCACAGGGTGGGGGGATGGATCAGAAAACATAACCCAACCATATGCTGCTTGCAAGAATCCCATCTGTCACAACAAGATAAACACAGACTTAAAGTGAAAGGATGGAAAACTATCATACAGGCTAACGGTCCACAAAAAAGGGCAGGAACAGCCATTCTCATCTCAGACACGATAGATTTTAAATTAAATAAAGTAATAAAAGATAGGCAAGGACATTACATAATGATTAGAGGATCAATCAGCCAAGAAGACTTAACAATTATTAACATCTATGCACCCAACGAGGGACCATCTAAATACATTAAACACCTACTGAAAGAATTTCAAAAATACATCAATAGTAATACAATAATAGTGGGAGACTTCAATACCCCACTCTCACACTTAGACAGATCAACAAAGCAGAGAACCAATAAAGATACAAGAGAACTGAATGAAGAGATTGACAGACTAGACCTCTTGGACATTTTCAGACTCCTCCACCCCAAAAAACTGGAATACACCTTCTTTTCAAATCCACATAACACATACTCAAGGATAGACTACATGTTAGGCCACAAAGACAGCATCAGTAAATTCAAGAGCATTGAAATCATCCCAAGTATCTTCTCAGATCACAGTGGAGTAAAACTAACTTTTAACAACAAACGGAAAATTATTAAAAGACATAGAATTTGGAAACTAAACAACATGCTCCTTAAGAACCACTGGGTCAGAGACTCACTCAAACAGGAAATTCAAATGTTCCTGGAAACTAATGAAAATGAAGACACAACCTATCAAAATATTTGGGACACAGCGAAAGCAGTACTGAGAGGGAAACTTATAGCCATACAATCACATATTAAACACCAAGAAGAAGCCCAAATGAACGACCTTACTACACACCTCAAGGACTTAGAGGAAGAGGAACAAAGGAACCCTAAAGCAACCAGAAGGACAGAAATCACTAAAGTTAGAGCAGAAATAAACAACATCGAAAATAAAAGAACCATACAAAAGATCAATGAAGCCAAATGTTGGTTCTTTGAAAGATTAAACAAAATTGACAAACCCCTAGCCAGACTCACCAAACAAAAAAGAGAGAAGACTCAAATTAATAGAATTGTAAACGATGCAGGAGATATCACAACTGACACCACAGAAATCCAGAGAATTCTGCGAAACTTCTATAAAGAACTATATGCCACAAAGCTAGAGAATCTGGAAGAAATGGAACAATTCCTAGAAACCTATGCACTTCCAAAATTGAACCAAGAAGAACTACAAAATCTAAATGCACCAATCACAGACAAAGAAATTGAAACCGTTATTAAGAATCTCCCCAACAACAAAAGTCCTGGACCAGATGGCTTCACAAACGAATTCTACAAAACTTTCAGGAAACAGTTAATACCCATACTTCTTAAGCTATTCCATAAGATTGAAGAAACAGGAATACTCCCTTCCACCTTTTATGAAGCCAACATCACCCTGATACCAAAAGCTGATAGGGACAGAACAAAAAAGGAAAACTACAGACCAATATCTCTGATGAACATAGATGCCAAAATATTAAACAAGATCTTGGCCAACCGGATACAGCAACACATCAAAAAGATTGTTCATCATGACCAAGTGGGATTCATCCCAGGAATGCAAGGCTGGTTCAACATCCGTAAATCAATCAATGTCATTCATCACATCAATAAAAGCAAAGCCAAAAACCACATGATTATCTCAATAGATGCAGAGAAAGCCTTTGACAAAATCCAACACCCATTCATGCTCAAAACTCTACAGAAAATGGGAATAGATGGGAAATTCCTCAAGATAGTGGAATCTATATATAGCAGACCTACAGCCAACATCATCCTCAATGGAGAGAAGCTAAAAGCATTCCCCCTCAGATCGGGGACTAGACAGGGCTGTCCACTGTCACCGTTACTCTTCAACATAGTATTGGAAGTTCTTGCCATAGCAATCAGGCAAGAGAAAGAAATCAACGGGATACAGATTGGAAGGGAAGAAGTCAAGCTCTCACTATTTGCAGATGATATGATAGTATACATAGAAAGACCTAAAGAATCCAGTAGAAAATTACTGGAAGTTGTTAGGCAATATAGCAAGGTATCAGGCTACAAAATCAATGTACAAAAATCAGTGGCATTTCTTTATGCAAACACTAAATCTGAAGAAGAAGACATCCAGAAATCACTCCCATTTACTGTTTCAGCAAAATCAATCAAATACCTAGGAATAAAGTTGACCAAAGAAGTGAAAGACTTGTATACTGAAAACTATGAGTCGCTACTCAAGGAGATAGAAACTGATACCAAGAAATGGAAAGATATCCCATGCTCATGGATTGGAAGAATAAATATCATCAAAATGAATATTCTCCCCAGAGCCATATACAAATTTAATGCAATACCCATCAAAGTTCCACCAGGCTTCTTTAAGAGAATAGAACAAACACTACAATCATTTATCTGGAACCTGAAAACACCTAGAATTGCCAAAACCATCTTAAGGAAAAGAAACAGAAATGGAGGCATCACACTCCCAGACCTTAAACTATATTATAAAGCCATCATCATCAAAACAGCATGGTACTGGAACAAAAATAGGCATACAGACCAGTGGAACAGAATTGAAAGCCCAGAAGTAAATCCCAACACCTATGGGCATCTAATCTTTGATAAGGTGGCCCAAAGGATTAAATGGAAAAAGGAGGCTCTCTTCAATAAATGGTGCTGGGAAAACTGGGTTGAAACATGCAGAAGAATGAAATTGAACCACTTGATCTCACCAGAAACAAAAATCAACTCCAAATGGATCAAAGACCTAGATGTCAGACTAGAAACAATCAAATACTTCGAGGAAAACATTGGTAAAACACTTCCCCACATACACCTCAAGGACATCTTTGATGAATCAAACCCAATTGCAAGGAAGACCAAAGCAGAAACAAACCAATGGGACTACATCAAATTAAAAAGCTTCTGCACATCCAAAGAAACTATTAAACAAACAGAGAGACCCCTCACAGAATGGGAGAAGATCTTCACATGCCAGACATCAGACAAGAAACTAATCACCAAAATATATAAAGAGCTCAGCAAACTTAGCCGCAAAAAAGCAAATGACCCCATCCAAAAATGGGCAGAGGAAATGAACAAAACATTCACCACAGAGGAGATCCAAAAGGCTAACAAACATATGAAAAACTGCTCTAGGTCACTGATTATCAGAGAAATGCAAATCAAGACAACACTAAGATACCACCTCACTCCTGTAAGAATGGCATACATCAAAAAGGACAGCAGCAACAAATGCTGGAGAGGATGTGGGGACAGAGGAACCCTTTTACATTGCTGGTGGGAATGTAAATTGGTACAGCCTCTGTGGAGAGCAGTCTGGAAAACTCTCAGAAGGCTAGACATGTACCTTCCATATGACCCAATAATTCCTCTCCTGGGGTTATACCCCAAGGACTCCATAACACCCAACCAAAAAGAGGTGTGTACTCCTATGTTCATAGCAGCACAATTCATAATAGCTAAAACCTGGAAGCAACCCAGGTGCCCAACAACAGATGAATGGCTGAGAAAGCTGTGGTATATATACACAATGGAATACTATGCAGCTATCAAGAACAATGAACCCACCTTCTCTGACCCATCTTGGACAGAGCTAGAAGGAATTATGTTAAGTGAACTAAGTCAGAAAGATAAAGATGAGTATGGGATGATCCCACTCATCAACAGAAGCTGACTAAGAAGATCTGAAAGGGAAACTAAAAGTAGGACCTGATCAAATTGTAAGTAGGGCACCAAAGTAAAAACCCAGTGGTGAGGGGTAGGCATGTAGCTTCCTGGGCCAGTGGGGGGTGGGAGTGTGTGGGAGGGATGGGTCACAGTCCTTTGGTGGTGGGAATGGTGTTTATGTACACTCCTAGCAAAATGTAGACATATAAATCAGTAGCTAATTAATATGAGAGGGGGAAATCAATTGTATGTCTTAAAGTTTCTCAAAAGACAAACTGAATCTTTTTAATATATAGGCTATGTATTTGATTGCGACTCTCTCAAAAGCCTAGACCAAGTAGATTAGAAACTTCCAATAGCACAGCTATATACAAGATACTGGGTACTGTCCAGCAAACCATAACAAAGGGACTTTCCAAAGTTAACCCAATTAACAAATAATGTGATGATAATATTAACTATTGATTGTCTTTTTGAACCCTAAGACAGCAGGAACCTCACATCTTCACTATAGAGTCCCTACTTCCCCCAGTCCTGGAACCCTTGGATAGGGCCCACTTTCCCGTATGCATCTCCCAGTCCAAACCAAATAACATTGCACCTGCCGATCACAACCTAACCAAAGCAACGATTGCTACCTCAACATGCTTCACCTCAGAATGTATCCAGAGACTTCACGTGTGGAATAACAACCCTTCAGCTTCATTACTCGGGTGAGACCTTTCCTTTAATAGTACACTGTAATTTCATCTCAGGTAGTTCACTTTCTAACAAAGTCCCATAACCTAGATATACACCAGTTTCTGTGAGAGAGAGCTTATGTGCACACGTATCCATAAACTACTGCAAAATATATACCTGAAAGCAGGACTACACTAGAGTTTACAGTGAGTACCTCCCTAACACTTCCTCTCCACTATTCCAAGCTTGGGATCCATGATTGCTCAACAAATTGTTTGGCTTCATATGTTAACTCTCTTTTCAATCACCAGGTTCCAGATGCCACCAGGATGCTGGCTAGGCTTCCCTGGATTGAAGACCCCACCAATGTGTTCTGGAGCTCAGCTTCCCCAGAGTCACACCCTACTAGGGAAAGAGAGAGGCAGACTGGGGGTATGGACCGACCAGTCAACGCCCATGTTCAGCGGGGAAGCAATTACAGAAGCTAGACCTTCTACCTTCTGCAACCCTCAACGACCCTGGGTCCATGCTCCCAGAGGGATAGAGAATGGGAAAGCTATCAGGGGAGGGGGTGGGTTATGGGGATTGGGTGTTGGGAATTGTTTGGAGTTGTACCCCTCCTACCTTATGCTTTTGTTCACTAATCCTTTCTTAAATAAAAAATTAAAAAAAAAAAATTAGTCCTCAACCATAGTAATATGTGCACTCTACTGGGTGCATGCTATCAACCAGTCCATGCCAAGACAGTTCTCACTACAAGTTATTCTGATACAGGGTCTCTTCTCCTTGATGTTTTTGCTTCAATGAGGCATCTTACTTCATCTAGATTATTTAATCCTGATGAAGAGGTGAAAATGAAAGTATAAGTGGAAATGGAAATAGTCGCGGAGAAAAAAATAAAAGTAAAAAAAAAGCTACAATTTTCTCTTCTAATTCTAATAATTTAAATGTAGTCTATTTATTTAAAAATCTTTTAATGTTATGGATCATGCTCTAAGATTAATTCCTTAATTAATTACTTAATATATTAATATAATCAATTAAATAATTATAATTAATTAATATATTTCAGCATTAAAAGGAATCTCTTCTGAATGATTGTTGCTTTAATTAAATGTCAATTTCTTTCCTCTACCGTGTATGTTCAGGGTAGTCTAAGAGGGAAGTGCCATGTGCAGAAAAGACGCACAGTATAGTCATCTTCCCTTTTAGTCTACATATGTGGACAGGCAGACTCACCCAGATGGTTTACTCACAATAGAAGAAGAGACATTACAGTTTGATGACAAAGCATTTTTTTATTGTTGTTGTTGTTATTGATGTCGTTGTTGTTGGATAGGACAAAGAGAAATGGAGAGAGGAGGGGAAGACAGAGAGGGGGAGAGAAAGGTAGACACCTGCAGACCTGCTTTACCACTTGTGAAGCAACTCCCTTGCAGGTGGGGAGCCAGGAGCTCCAACCAGGATCCTTAAGCTGGTCAGTGCGTTTTGCTCCGCCACTTGCGCTTAACCCTCTGAGCTACTGCCCGATTCCTGACAAAAAAATTTAAGTAATTAACTTTGGTTAATTTATCTGACCTTTCTTTAAGAGGTACAGTTGTGTTGAGTGCATAAAGAGCTGCCGTCAAGCAGTTCTGTGCCCAGTAACTTCTTAGTAGATGCAGGATGTTACTGTAACTGTTCTCTCTCCCCACAAAGTGAGTCTTCTTTTCCTACTCTGCCTTTACCATGGTGTGCTGTTTGTGAAGAAATACTAACAATTCCTTGTCTTCTGTACTACCAGGAAAGCTGTGATAAGAATCAAATGATGTATGAACTTCTTCAGCCACTGAGCTCATATTTTACCAGTCCAGTTGTCCTGCACTGGTCTGGATACTTTAATAAATACAGAATCAAATGTCAGAAGTGGAATGACCTTCTGGTTTGGTCTTTTTGTTTTATTTTGTTTTACTAGAACACTGTTCTGCTCTGGCTTATGAGGATGCTGGGTATTGAATCTGGGACATGGAAGTCCTTCTGCATAACCATTATGCTATCTCCCCTGCTTATGATCATATTTATTTATTTATTTATTCATTTATAGAAAAGAAACACTGACAAAAACAAAGGATAGGATGGGTACAACTAAACACAATTCCCACCACCAGAATTTCATATCCCAACCCCTTCCCTGGTAGCTTTCCTTTTCTTCAACTGTCTGGGAGTATGGACCTAGGGTCGTTATGGGGTGCAGAATGTTGAAGGTCTGGCTTCTATAATTGCTTCCCTGATGAACATGGCTGTTGGTCATGATCATGCTTTATATGCCTTCTTTGTAAAGAATTGCTGCATCATGTTACTATTAGTGGCCCCAGTACACTCTTTCCCTATAATTTCATGCTCTATATTTCTGTTATTATTATTATCATTATTATTATATTGGGAGAAGTTAATACTTAAATAATTATATAATTCATTAATTCAACAATTAGTAAATCTAAGATTATGTTAGGATTTAACAAAGGAACACAAAAGCACATTGCTAAAGAGAATTATGTGCACTATTTCTAAAGTTCAAATTTGGAAACAACCTGTTTGTCCAACAACAGACAAGTGTTTAAGCAACTTGTGTTATATATACACAATGTAATACTACTCAACTGTAAAAAAATATAGAATCATTTTTTATCCTCATCTTGGATGAAACTTAACAAAATCATGTTAAGTAAAATAATCCTGAAGAAGAAAGACTAATATCAGCTAATCTTACTTATTGGTGGAATTTAAGAAACAAATTAAGAAAGTGCTATACAATGTGCTATCTCATATAGATACAAATATAGATGATAGATATATGTACACACACATATATAATATATATATATATATATATATATATAGAGAGAGAGAGAGAGAGAGAGAGAGAGATGTAGACAAAGATATTATAAAATAGATCAAATTAAGTTGTCCACACATCAGATGAATTCAGTAAGGTCACAGAGCACATAATAATAAATCAAAATCAATTGCATTTTTATGATATCAATAAACATGAAGAAACAGAAATTCTGGGTCATTTCTAGTTGTGAGAAAAGTGAAAATATGAAATATAATAATAGAAAAATGTGTGAATGTGTTTCAGACTTGTTTGCTGAAGTCTTCACAGTATTTAGGAAATACATCAATGATCTAAATAAGGAGGACATGTGGTGCTCATGAACTGGACCTATGAGTATAGAAAGACATTGTTTTCAAAGATCTGTAAAGTTGTGTATTATTATTATTATTATTATTATTATTATTATTATTATTATTATTATTAATTTATTTTCATCACCAGCCAATTCACCACTCTGGGCTGACTTTTTATGATAGAGACAGAAATAGAGAGAGGAAGAGAGAGGGAAAGAGATGACAGCAATGAGACTTCCTTCAATGGAGTGGGGGCAGGGCTTGATCCTTGAGTCCTGTGCAAGGCAAAGCAAGGGTGTTACTACCATGTGAAATCTTGTCAAAACTTTTTGTAAGGGAGTCGGGCTGTAGCGCAGCGGGTTAAGCGCAGGTGGCGCAAAGCACAAGGACCGGCATAAGGATCCCGGTTCGAACCCCGGCTCCCCACCTGCAGGCAAGTCGCTTCACAGGCGGTGAAGCAGGTCTGCAGGTGTCTGTCTTTCTCTCCTCCTCTCTGTCTTCCCCTCCTCTCTCCATTTCTCTCTGTCCTATCCAACAACAAAAACAACAAGGGCAACAAAAGGGAATAAATAAAAAAAAAAACTTTTTGTAGACATAAATATAATCTAGAATGCTTTGGAAAGTCAAGATAGCAGAATAGCTACAATGGTTTTGAAAAAGTCAATTGACCACATTCTAAGACGACCACAATCTAAAATGTTTTTGAGGGGCCAGGTGGTGGTGTACCTGATTAAGTTCTCACATTACAGTGGCAAGGACCCAGGTTCAGGCCCTTGGGCCCCACCTGCAAGGGGAAAACTTCATGAGAGGTGAAGCAGGGCTACAGGTGTCTTTCTGTTTCTTCCCTTCATTATCTCCTTCTCCTCTCTGAATTTATCTCTATCTCTATTCAAAAATCAATCAATAAATAAAATATTTTTTAAAAATAGAAATGTCCAGCGGAGAAGCAATTACAGAAGCCAAACCTCATACCTCTGCACCCCATAATGATCCTCAGTCCAGGCTCCCAAAGGGCTAAATAATAGGAAAGCTTTCATTGGAGGGAATGGGATACAGAACTCTAGTGGTGGGAATTGTACCCAACTTATCCTATGTTCTTGTAAATCATTATTAAATCAATAAAAAAGAAATGTCTATAATTGCTGGAAATATAAATAGATAAATAGGACACACATAATGTTAGGAGAGGGAAAGGGAGAGGGCGAGAGAGAGGGAAAGGGAAAGAGATTGAGAGAGAGGAGAGGAGAGGAGAGGAGAGGAGAGGAGAGGAGAGAAAGAGAAAGAGAGAGAAAGAGAGAGAGAGAGAGAGGCTAGAGTACTACTTTGACTTACGTGACCTTAGAATTTAAACTGTGACCTCACTCATGCAAATCTGGAACTCATCCTACCTCACAGCAGGAGTGGTTATTATTTTACGTAGACACCTTAGGAAGAAGAGATTTTGTTTGCAATATTTCTGTCTCATTGTAAACATGATCCAATATACTGAGGTGTGGAATGTGGGCATGTTCAGACCATAGGAAACAAACTAAATTGAGTTTAACAGAATTCATTTTCTCACCTAAACACAACCTCTGTTTAAGCACAACACTATGTGACTCAGACTACAAACCCGGTCAGTGTTCGTTTTGAGACAGAAATTCACTGAAATAGGTGACCCACCCACACGTTTACCCCAAAGCTGCATGAATTTCAACTCATTGTCTGATGTGTGGACTTCTTGGTCATCCTTTAATGTTTCTCACTCTCATTATTGCTATTGCTTTCCCTTTTTCCAAATCTCTAAGAGATATTCTGCATGCTAGTTGAACTCAGAATTGAAACAAAAGCTGGGTTTAAAATATAATAATATCTTTTTATTCCCGCCTGTACCTTATGAATTATTTATTCCCACTATCATATTCCAAGAGTTCTCCCTGTTCATAAACACTCCTTTCACAGCTTTAGCTTGACCTTGAGCGTTCCAGAAGATGATTCATCTGAACTGACCTTTTTTTTTTTTCCTAGCTTGTTTACTGAAAAGTCTCCTTTTGTTCACAAATCTATCCCTTCAGTCAAAGAATTTTAGTGAGGATATACTAGAGGATTTCCAGCCCTTTGAAAGTTTTACAAAAAAAA
This sequence comes from Erinaceus europaeus, assembly GCF_950295315.1. NCBI lineage: Eukaryota > Metazoa > Chordata > Mammalia > Eulipotyphla > Erinaceidae > Erinaceus > Erinaceus europaeus. The sequence goes on from NC_080176.1 coordinate 53,626,758, forward strand.
ATAAATAAATAAAAAAGATTGTTAGGACTTTCATTCAGAGAGACAGAACTTCTACACACAGCTTAACAGAGGAGAAAATAAGACACATGTTGAAATAGTCATTCTCGGAAGCTGTTCATTTTGAAGGTGGCTAGAGTGTTCCCTCCCTCCCAGAAGTGCAAGGAACAAAATGTCATGTAGAAACCATCAAAAATGAGACCTTAGCTTATCAGTCATCAGTACTACTTCTGAGTCTGCTCTGGGTATTGTGCACATCACATCTCTCCTATGAGTTCAGCTGGGTCTTTCTTTTATCAATGTAGCTTTCTTTGAGTTATTGCTCGCCTAGAATTTTCATAGTAAACTTGAATAAAAATGAACAATACATGAAGAATATAGAAGTCTGCTGCTTTGTACCTTCTCACCTTTGAGCCATACATATAATGAAGAGAAAGCGTTAACACAGTCTGGCAAAGCAAGGTCTTCTGCACTGTTACAGAGTTGTGTAGAGGGGCCATGTAGAACTTGTCAAGCATGAGACCAGTGAGAACCATCAACACTGTGCTGTTTGGTAACATGGATATTCCAGGAAAGTTATAATGGGGAGACTAGAATATCTGCTCATATATGCCCACATATAAACAGAAAAGCTGAATAAGGGGAGTCTGGTGGTAGCGCAGCGGGTTAAGCACATGTGGCACAAAGCTCAAGGACCAGTTAGGATCCTAGTTCGAGCCCCCAGCTCCCTACCTGCAAGGGTGTCACTTCACAGGAGGTGAAGCAGGTCTGTAGGTGTCTCTGTTTACCTTCTTCTCTATCTCCCCTTCCTTTCTCATTTTCTCTCTGTCTCTATCCAATAACAAATAAAATAAGAAAAAAAGAAAAGATGAATAAGGAACCATCTCCCTCCTTTAGCCTTCCTAGCTGACCATAAGGAACAAATCTCTATTACTTCTTGGTAACGGACTTTATGAAGTATAGTTTTAATATTTGGAAGAGCTTCCCATGGAGTCTTTTGTTCAAACTAAACATTTCTATATTCATTTATAATCCAGAAGATGAAAGGCATTGACAGGAAAGAGCCTGATGAAAGGGAAGTGGATGGAATTTTGAAATATGATAAACAAAGTCTTGGCATTACCAGAAAACTGAGTGATAGCAAAGTGCATAAAGCAATTGGCATACTGTATAGCATCCGGTGATCATGTGCTGAGTGAATGAGCCAGAAAGGAAAGCTTGAAGATAAACTTCCCCCATTTTGTGATTTTGCTAATACACATCTTACATCAGATCATAAATGCTTTCTGTTAAAGTTAGTGTCTCAAGCATCTATAACTTGTGCCTTATTGACAACTGTACTTCCTGTTTCTTTCCAGTTCTATAAACTATGTCCAGATACAAATCCCAGAACACTACTTCTTATATATTTCCCCATTAATTTGAATGGCCCATTTTTGACAACAGGATGTAGTTATCAGCCTCTTTAGGAGAGACCATATGTGCCTTTCCAACTTTCATTTTTTTAACTTTTTAATTTTGTTTTATTTATTTATTGATTTGGATAGAGATAAAGAGAAACAAAGAGTGATAAAGACAGAGAGACACCTGCTGCCCTACTTCAGCATTCATTAAGTTTTCCCCTACAGGTATGTACCAGGTGCTTAAACCTGAGTCCTTATATGCTTTATAATGTGAGCACTTACGCAAATGCACCACCACCTGGTCCCTCCCAACTTTCTTTATTTGAATCTTACCTCAAAAATCACTCTCTTTGCCATTGTTCTTCCTTCTCCACTTTTATTTCCCAGCACCTTGTAATAACTATCCTTCAAATTTCTGTTACATTTATATTTGAGATATGTTGGTATGAAATATTCTGCACTTTATCTTCACTTCCAATATATCTTTAAAATTCTGAGTTAAAGTCTGATATACTAGTATACTAAAAGAAACTTCACTGCTGTGGTATCTTCTCCTCTCTTCCTCTATGCCTGGCTGTAGGAGGATATATTATCCAGAAACACTATTCCAATACAGGTCCCGTTAGAGGAAAGGCACCATTTTTATCTTTGAATGTGCTAAGAAATGATCAACTCATTGGACCTGCCACATCTACACCAAATGAAAATAAATTCCCCAACTGGGAGCATGGCTGATGGACTGGCCTGGTAGTGAACAAAAGGGACATCGTTAAAGTGTGGCAGCTTCTTGTCCTTATTCAGTTTTTGTAGTCCTTCCTTTATCTGACAGGGTTGGACTTAGAGTGAGTGAGGGGAGTGAAAAAGGAAATAGATGAACAGAATATCTAGGTCAAAGTAGAAACAATTTGATTAAGTACTTTATGGTGTCTTTTTTAGTTCTTTCTACTTGCTTGCTGCACTCACTGAGTCACTGCAAACTACTGTGCACTTTTACTTTCAAATTTCATCTGCTATATTCTTATATTTAGATTCTTGATTATTAAACAATTTGTTCTGCTTTATATCTTAATGCTTATCAGCCAATTTGCAGATGCTACCATGATGCCAACCTGACTTTCACGGGCAGACAACCTCACCAATGTGTCCTGTATCCCTCCCTGCCTCTCCAGGGCACCGCCCCACTAGGAAAAGAGAGAGACAGGCTGGGAGTATGGATCTCCCTGTCAACACACATGTCCATCAGAGAAGCAATTACAGAAGCCAGACCTTCCACCTTCTGCACCCTGTAATGACCCTGGGTCCGTACTCCCAAAGGGATAAAGAATAGGGAAAGCTAAAAAAAGAAAAATGCCATTTCTTGTGACAGTCTGTGCTTTAGGAACATGGAAAAAGGGGTACCAGCTCAGAAATGCCTAATATTCCATGTGTAAAGTCCTTTCGTAATTGTTGTTGCTGTGAGCAACAAGGATCAGCAGGGGAACTTTGCTACCAACTGAAAATTGGATAGCAACAAAACTCTTCATGCTTGTGTATGTGATCCAGACCAGTGAAGCCTCAGTTGAGGAACTTTGTTTTCATCTTGGAAGTGACTGTGGTTAGACTGAGTAATGGAGGAGCATCATATGGTCTCCACACTGATAGGAAAGTATATTTCTATAGAAAAAAAATGAAAAATAAAAAAATGAAGGAAAGTTATGATGAAAATCACCAGATTTTTTTTTCTTTTGGCTAGAGTCATTTTACATCTTTACATAAATTACATAATTTTTATAATAGGACTGATATATTTAGCAGGTCAACATATGTCCCCAACACTGTATATGTAGAGATATATGCTAGACAGTAGGGGTGGAGAATCTTTTATTTGAACTAAAATGTTAATACAAATACAGAAGTATGAGGGAAAGTTTTGCAAAGTCTGAGAGTCTAAAGAGCCCAAATCATGCTTTTTATTTGGATTTACAAGGCATCTAAAAAATAAGTAGTTGTCTTTTCGAGGGGATTTGTAAGTATGAAGTGCTAAGGATATGTTACTAATGAACCAAAAGTCACTTGGCTTCAAAGACTTTTCAGAGAAGAATATCATTACACTAAATGTGACAGTTGAACCAAGTTTGGCCTGTGGGTTCAAAAATTAAAGATGTGAACATTTTAATTTCTCAGTTCTCCCTACCTCTAATCAGATATTGCTAGTTCCCCTTTAACTTCACTAAACATTTACTTGAATTCCAGTTATATATATTTTTTTTTCCTCCAGCCACTTCCTACTATAGACTATGATTCTCTATACAAAAGACTATCCAGTCAATATGAATTATTCTGCTCAACAATTTCATGTTATAGTAAACTTTCTTTAGTAATCTGAGCTCATCAACTCAGCAACAAAAAAATAACAAATGACCCTAGCCATAAGTATGAAGAGTATACAAACAGAATATTCACCAAAGAAGAGATCCAAAAGGTCATAGACATAGGGAAAAAAAAAGAAAAAAAAAGCTCTATGACATAGTTTGTCATAGAAATGTAAATAAAAACAAAACTGAAATACTGCTTCATTCCTTTGAGAATGTTGTACACCAGAAAAAGATAGAAAAGAAAATGCTGGAGAGAGTGCTGGGGAAAAATAACCCTTCCATACTGTAAATAAGAATGTTAACTGATCCAACCCTCTGTGGTGGATAGTATTAAAAACGTTCAGAAGGCTAAAAATAGTCCTACCATATGGCCTGGCGATTCCTCTCCTGGAGATATATCCTAAGAAACCAAACACATTCTTACAAAAAGATCTGCGTGGACCTATGTTCATAGCAGCACAATTAGTAGTAATAGCCAAAATTTGAAAGCATCCTAAGTGTCCAACAGCAGGTAGGTAGCTAAGAAAGTTGTAGTATTGATGAATCAAACCCAATTGCAGGAAGACTAAAGCAGAAACAAACCAATGGGACATCAAATTGAAAAGCTTCTGCACATACAAAGAAACTATTAAACAAACAGAGAGACTCCTCACAGAATGGGAGAAGATCTTCACATGCCATACATGAGACAAGAAACTAATCACCAAAATATATAAAGAGCTCAGCAAATTTAGCACCAAAAAAGCAAATGACCCCATCCAAAAATGGGCAGAGGATATGAACAAAACATTCAACTCAGAGGAGATCCAAAAGGCTAACAAACATATGATAAACTGCTCTAGGTCACTTCTTCTTCTTCTAGCGTTTGCCCTTCTTCCGTAGCCAGTCAACAGCGCCAGGTAGAAAGCTGTCAGGAGCTGCTTGTTGCTGGCTTTGAAAGTGACTGGGATCCATGTGGATTCAGTCGGCTAGGAAGGATCATCAGTTTCCCCAATCAATGGGTACTCACCCATGATTGTCAGAGAAATGCAAATGAAGACAACACTAAGATACCACCTCACTCCTGTAAGAATGGCATACCTCAAAAAGGACAGCAGCAACAAATGCTGGAGAGGATGTGGGGACAGAGGAACACTTTTACATTGCTGGTGGGAATGTAAATTGGTCCAGACTCTGTGGAGAGCAGTCTGGAAAACTCTCAGAAGGCTAGACATGGACCTTCCATATGATCCAGTAATTCCTCTCCTGGGGTTATACCCCAAGGACTCCATAACACCCAACCAAAAAGAGGTGTGTACTCCTATGTTCATAGCAGCACAATTCATAATAGCTAAAACCTGGAAGCAACCCAGGTGCCCAACACCAGAGGAGTGGCTGAGAAAGCTGTGGTATATATACACAATGGAATACTATGCAGCTATCAAGAACAATGAACCCACCTTCTCTGACCCATCTTGGACAGAGCTAGAAGGTATTATGTTAAGTGAGCTAAGTTAGAAAGATAAAGATGAGTATGGGATGATCCCACTCATCAACAGAAATTGAGGAAGAAGATCTGAAAGGGAAACTAAAAGCAGGACCTGACCAAATTGTAAGTAGGGCACCAAAGTAAAAACCCTGTGGTGAAGGGTAGACATGCAGCTTCCTGGGCCAGTACGGGGTGGGAGTGTGTGGGAGGGATGGGTCACAGTCTTCTGGTGGTGGGAATGGTGTTTATGTACACTCCTAGCAAAATGTAGACATATAAATCAGTAGTTAATTAACATGAGAGGGGGAAAATCAGTTGTATGTCTCAAAGTTTTTCAAAACACAAACTGAAACTTTTTAATATATAGGCTGTATATTTGATATTTGGACTCTCTCAAAAGCCTAGACCAAATAGATTAGAAGCATCCAATAGCACAGCTATGTACAAGATACTGGATACTATACAGCAAACCCTAACAAAAGTACTTTTCAAAGTTAACACATTTACCAAATAATGTGATGATAACATTATAACTATCGATTGTCTTTTTGAACCCTAAGACAGCAGGAACCTCACATCTCCACTACTGAGCCCCTCCTTCCCCCAGTCCTGGAACCCTTGGATAGGGCCCACTTTCCCGTATGCGTCTCCCAATCCATACCAAATAATATTGCATCCGCCAATCACAACCTAACCAAAGATTGCCACCTCAACATGCTTCAGCTCAGACTGTGTCCAGAGACTTCATGTGTGGAATGACAACCTTTCAGCTTCATTACTCGGGTGAGACCTTTCCTTTTATAGTACACTCTAATTCCATCTCAGGTGGTTCACTTTCTAACAAAGTCCCAAAACCTAGATATACATCAGTTTCTGTGAGAGAGAAACGTATCCATAAACTACTGCAAAATATATACCTGAAAGCAGAAGTACACTAGAGTTTGCAGTGAGTATCCCCCTAACACTTCCTCTCCACTATTCCAAGCTTTGGGTCCATGATTGCTCAATAATTTGTTTGGCTTCGTATGTTAACTCTCTTTTCAATCACCAGGTTCCAGATGCCACCAGGATGCTGGCCAGGCTTCCCTGGATTGAAGACACCACCAATGTGTCCTAGTTCTCAGCTTCCCCAGAGACACACCCTACTAGGGAAAGAGAGAGGCAGACTGGGAGTATGGACCGACCAGTCAACGCCCATGTTCAGCGGGGAAGCAATTACAGAAGCCAGACCTTCTACCTTCTGCAACCCTCAATGACCCTGGGTCCATGCTCCCAGAGAGATAGAGAATGGGAAAGCTATCAGGGGAGGGGGTGGGATATGGAGATTGGGTGGTAGGAATTGTGTGGAGTTGTACCCCTCCTACCCTATGGTTTTGTTAATTAATCCTTTCTTAAATTAAAAAAAAAACATTAAAAAAAAAGAAAAAAAAGGAAAGTTGTAGTATATGCACACAATGGAATACTACTCAACTCTTAATAATAATCAATTTACCTTCATCACCTCATGTCAGATGGAGCTTGAAGGAATCATGTCAAGGCGAATGAACATGAGATGATCTCCCTTATAGATAGAAGTGCAGAAATAACAGAAAGGGAAAACATAAATTAGAACTTGGACTAGGTTAGGTATATTTCACCAAAGTAAAGGACTCTGTTGGGAGAATGGGGGAATAAGGGAGGGCTTTTCCGGTCCTAGTGCATAATGGTGGAGGAGGAACTAGGCTAGAAGTGAGAGGGTTTTTTCAAAAAATTGAGAAATTTTATCTATATATAAGCAACTGTATTTAATGTAAAAAACATTCCAATAAAAATCTGAAAACTAAAGCATAATTATAGGTTTTATAAAATATTCTAACATTATTACTGCCAGATGTTTTTCACAACAGAGAATAAATGATATTTTAAAGTAGTGAGGGAAGGGTGTAGGCAGTGGCACACTTGGTTAAGTGTTCAGATTACAGTGAGCAAGGACCCAAGTTCAAACCCCTGCCCCCCCCCACCTGCAGGGGAAAAGCTTCATGAGGGGTAAAGTAGAACTGCAGGTGTTTCTCTATCTCCCTCCCTCTTTATCTCCCGCTGCTCTCTCAATTTTAGGGAAAGATTCAAGATATGAAATAAATATGCTGAGTCAGGGTGTTATAACATTTTTAGGTCTCTTAGAGATTACAGATATGTCCAGAAGTGTCATCAGAGAACTATAGTGGATCTTCTGGCAGATTCCTCACAATATGTTGAGAACAGTAAGCAGATATGACTGGAAAACCATCAGGTAAGGTAGAACTCAAGAGTCAAAAAGATCGAGGTGCCAGATAGATCATTTGGTCCCAGCTGAAACTGAAGGGGTGATAAACTATTTGCCACTGAGATACAAGTCCCTCTATGTGTGATTCCTCATTCTCTTGTCTCTATATTACTGAGTCTTGCTTACTTCCTACTCTTGTCCTGCAAAATACATTTTCCAAGAGGCCTCTCAGAGCATTTACTAGATAGACTCTGTTCTGGGTCATTATGGTGTTTTGTAAACAGAGTGTGTTACCTTGTCTGTCTCACTAGGCTGAATCTTCTTCCTTTGCATTTAAAGAAATAACACAGTGCCTAGAATCTAACTCCCTTGATACTTGAAGAGTAGGTGAAACTTAGTGAAGAAAGTAGGGAGTTGAAAGACAACTATCATATGCTTTTATTCTTTTGTGAAATATAGAAAATAGAGACATGACCCTTCGAATAAAAAAATCAATTTATGGGAATCGGGCCGTAGCACAGCAGGTTAAGCACAGGTGGTGAAAAGCATAAGGATAAGGATAAGGATCCTGGTTGGAACCCCCACCTCCCCACCTGCAGGGGAATTGCTTCACAAGCCATGAAGCATGTCTGCGGGTGTCTGTCTTTCTCTCCCCCTCTCTGTCTTCCTCTTCTCTCTCCATTTCTCTCTGTTCTATCTAACAACGATGACATCTATAACAACAACAATAATAACTACAAAAATAAAACAACAAGGGCAGCAAAAGGGAATAAATAAAATATTTTTTAAAAAATCAACTTATCTCTAACACTGTGAGATCTATGGCAGTTATAGTTGTGTGTGGGGGTGGGTGGATAATGGGAACAAAAGTTTGATAATAGATGTGGTGAAGAATTATTTTTTTATTTTTATTTAATAAAGTATTAATTAACAAAACCATAGGGTAGGAGGGGTACAATTCCACACAATTCCCACCACCCATTCTCCATATCCCACCCCCTCCCCCTGATAGATTTCCCATTCTCCATCCCTCTGGGAGCATGGACCCAGGGTCATTGTGGGTTGCAGAAGGTAGAAGGTCTGGCTTCTGTAATTGCTTCCCCACTGAACATGGGCGTTGACTGGTCGGTCCATACTCCCAGTCTGCCTCTCTCTTTCCCTAGTAGGGTGGGTCTCTGGGGAAGCTGAGCTCCAGGACACATTGGTGGGGTCTTCAGTCCAGGGAAGCCTGGCCCGCATCCTGATGACATCTGGAACCTGGTGACTGAAAAGAGAGTTAACATACGAAGCCAAACAAGTTGTTGAGCAATCACGTACCCAAAGCTTGGAATAGTGGAGAGGAAGTGTTAGGGGGATACTCACTGCAAACTCTAGTGTACTTCTGCTTTCAGGTATATATTTTACAGTAGTTTATGGATGCGTGTGAACATGTGCTCTCTCTCACAGAAAATGGTGTATATCTAGGTTTTGGGACTTTGTTAGAAAGTGAACCACCTGAGATGGAATTAGAATATACTATGAAAGGAAAGGTCTCACCCGAGTAATGAAGCTGAAGGGTTGTCATTTCGCACGTGAAGTCTCTGGACACAGTCTGAAGTGAAGCATGTTGAGGTGGCAATCATTGTGTTGGTTAGGTTGTGATCAGCAGATGCAATATTATTTTATATGGATTGGGAGAGGCATACGGGAAAGTGGGCCCTATCCAATGGTTCCAGGGGAAGGAGAGGCTCTATAGTGGAGATGTGAGGTTCCTGCTGTCTTAGGGTTCCAAAAGACAATCGATAGTTAATGTTATCATCACATTATTTGGTAATTGGGTTAACTTTGAAAAGTCCTTTTGTTAGGGTTTGCTGTACAGTACCCAGTATCTTGTATATAGCTGTGCTATTGGTTGCTTCTGATCTACTTGGTGTAGGCTTTTGAGAGAGTCTGCATATCAATTACACTGCACATATTGAGAAAAGATTCAATTTGTGTTTTGAAAAACTTCGAGACATACAATTAATTTTCCCCCTCTCGTATTAATTAACTAGTGATGTATATAACTACATTTTACTAGGAGTGTACATAAACACCATTCCCACCACCAAAAGACTGTGACCCATCCCTCCCACACACTCCCACCCCCTACTGGCCCAGAAAGCTGCATGTCTACCCCTTACCTCAGGGTTTTTACTTTGGTGCCCTACTTACAATTTGGTCAGGTCCTGCTTTTAGTTTCCCTTTCAGATCTTCTTCCTCAATTTCTGTTGATGAGTGGGATCATCCCATACTCATCTTTATCTTTCTAACTTAGCTCACTTAACATAATACCTTCTAGCTCTGTCCAAGATGGGTCAGAGAAGGTGGGTTCATTGTTCTTGATAGCTGCATAGTATTCCATTGTGTATATATACCACAGCTTTCTCAGCCACTCCTCTGGTGTTGGGCACCTGGGTTGCTTCCAGGTTTTAGCTATTATGAATTGTGCTGCTATGAACATAGGAGTACACACCTCTTTTTGGTTGGGTGTTATGGAGTCCTTGGGGTATAACCCCAGGAGAGGAATTACTGGATCATATGGAAGGTCCATGTCTAGCCTTCTGAGAGTTTTCCAGACTGCTCTCCACAGAGGCTGGACCAATTTACATTCCCACCAGCAATGTAAAAGTGTTCCTCTGTCCCCACATCCTCTCCAGCATTTGTTGCTGCTGTCCTTTTTGAGGTATGCCATTCTTACAGGAGTGAGATGGTATCTTAGTGTTGTCTTAATTTGCATTTCTCTGACAATCAGTGACCTAGAGCAGTTTATCATATGTTTGTTAGCCTTTTGGATCTCCTCTGAGGTGAATGTTTTGTTCATATCCTCTGCCTATTTTTGGATGGGGTCATTTGCTGCTTTGGTGCTAAGTTTGCTGAGCTCTTTATATATTTTGGTCATTAGTTTCTTGTCTGATGTATGGCATGTGAAGATCTGTGGTGAAGAATTATAACTGTGTCATTTTATAATCTTGCAAATCACTATTAGATTATTAGTACAAATTTAATAAAAAAGTGAAAAAAAATCAAGATCATGTTGCTTTGATAGAATGATGATACCTGAGTAAAGGGTTTGAGTTATTAGAACTGGAAAATAAGGTTGGCCATAAGTATAAAGTTAAAATTGAAATTTAAGAGTTAGCTTACATAAATTGTGATAGAGTGTAACAGGGTTCAAGACCTTCATAGGAGAGTAAGATTGAGAGTGTAACTCAATGCTTGAAGGAGCAGTAAATGTTTCATTTAATCATGAGGATTTGCACAGACACCTAACATGGGTAGTTAAGAAGCTGTACTTATATGACAACTGTATTGTAAGCTATTATTCCCTCCAATAACTTTAATTGGGAAAAAAATTGGATAGCTAATTCTGACACAAATAGACAAAACAGACATGAAAACAAAAGCAGTGGATGTTTCTGTACTGGATCTTTTTTCAATTAAGGACATTAGTAAGACAACTCATGAAAGTTGAATGAGGTCTGAGCATGGGAAAATCAGTGTTAATTTCTGATTAATTGCTGTGTTTAGTAAATAGAAGAATCTTTTCATTGTGGTAAATAACTACTAAAATTCATGGCTGACATAATATCAGTCAACTCAGTTTGAAATTATTTTTAGAAAAGGTGTGTTTTGTTGTTGTTGTTGTTCTTACCTACATATTATTGTGAGTTTGAAATTATTTCTTATCTTAAATAAAGTCCCTTCAGTGTTCTAATCCATACACATTTAGAACTTTTGACAGATATGTTTATGAGTCTTTTAACTGACTTTAGTCTACATTTTTGAAAGTTTGTGTTTCGTTTTAGAGTTACCCTTATAACTTTGGATATGGAAAGAAATTACATCTCATCAGGCTTTTTCACTCAGTAAATCAAAAAACTTTAGAAAATAGAGGCAGAAATGAAAACTGTCAAACATTTCACAAGGTAGCCACTTGTTAGGCTTGAACTATGTGTTCAGTTGTGAATTGATCGAATAAACTAAAGAATGTCTACAAAACACTGGAGATACAACACTGACTGGCTCAGTCAGATCATTTTGAAATAAAGTTATCTCAAAATGTGTAGTTTGTGTAAACTTTTTCGAGTTAATTGAGATTCATAACTATATAGATTTTCCTCAATTTTTGGTCTTTCAGTTTTATATGCTTTTTCGCAGGCATATAAGGGAAACTGAAATTAAAGAGTCAGTCCTCAAAAAATGAAACATAACCTTTATCTTTACCTAGTAGTAGATATATTAAAACTATTAAAGAAAAGCTATTTCACTTAATGTAACTTGTGTTCCATAAACTCAAAACTTTTATTCACACACATAAATAATTTTTACTACATTATATCTCACTGTTTTTTTTTCTCCTCTGGATATATAATTTTATTTTTGCATTACTGATTCTGGGTTATTAATGCTAAAAACTCCAGATTTCAAAATAACATTGTCAACACATGCACCTTCAATGGCCATATTCTCAGTTCCAATATCGAAGAAAATTATAGATTGAAATGACAATTCAATTTACTAAATATGAATATTTTAAATATATATAACAATACTTTTATAAATATCACAAATACAAGCTCTGGTAACTGGAACATAGTTGATCTTTTTTTTCTCTTTTTTTTTTTCTTTCAACAAATTTCCAAATAGTAGATTTAAATGTGATGGTCAACTATGGAACCGTAAAATGTATCTCCAGATGTGAATTTCCCTTTGATTCCAAATGCATAGCTCAATCAAATGTTGGACACTTTTGTAAAGAATATGTACAGGAAACTCAAGGTTGACACAAAGATTGAAATGAGAATTCAAAACACAGTGAAAATGTAGTGCACAATCATGGAGTTCATAAAATTTAAATAGTAAAAGACAAACATCTTTACTAAATGTCAAAATTGAAAACTTGTGGAGACAGTAGAAGCTTTACACATCGTAGGAACAAATGTCAAATGGCTCAACACTCAAAAGATAATTTTTAAAAGTATAAATCTACATACTACTTGTATATGCATAGCCATGATAGTCACAATATTTAACAGCTTGCATATTTATTTATTTATTATTCTGTTAAGGTAGAGACAATGAGAGAGTGAATAAGACAACACTAAGTCCACTGGGTCAGGTACTAATCTTGCCATGTAAGCAGCTCAGGTTCATATTTTGGCTCCAGATGGGAGTGTCATGATATGGGGATAGCCATTGTGTCTCCTTCCTCTCCCTGTCTCTCTGAATGGATAACTAAACATGGGGGAGTCAGGCAGTAGCTCAGCAGGTTAAGAGCACATGGTGCAAAGCGCAAGGACAGGGATAAGGGTCCAGGTTCAAGCCCCAGCTCCTCACCTGCAGGGGTGCTGCTTCACAGGCAGTGAAGCAGTTCTGCAGGTGTCTGTCTTTCTCTCCCCCTCTGTGTCTTCCCCTCCTCTATCCACTTCTCTCTGTCCTATCCAGTGGCAATGACATCAATAACCACAACAAACTAGGGAAGGAGAGAGGCAGACTGGGAGTATGGACCGACCAGTCAACGCCCATGTTCAGCGGGGAAGCAATTACAGAAGCCAGATCTTCTACCTTCTGCAACCCACAATGACCCTGGGTCCATGCTCCCAGAGGGATGGAGAATGGGAAAGCTATCAGGGAAGGGGGTGGGATATGGAGATTGGGTGGTGGGAATTGTGTGGAGTTGTACCCCTACTACCCTATGGTTTTGTTAATTAATCCTTTCTTAAATAAAAAAAAAGAAAGAAAAAGAAATAACCACAACAATGTGAAACAAAAAGGGCAACAAAAGGGAAAATAAATAAATAAATAAATATTGATACTTTAAAACATGAGTGGGTTGAATCTTAAAGTAAGTTTGTTGAATAAAAGAATCAGGCTAAATATATACATATTTCTTGATTCAACTTATTAATATGCCTATAAGATGCTAAATGTATCATTGGTTACCTATGTAAGAGGCGTAGGTCTTAGATTTAGAAGGAGTCAGAAAGACTACAAAGAAAAAAGGAGTAATTTTGGGGTTATTACATATGTTATTAATAATCTTGACTATGGTGATATTTTTAGTTGTACATACACATGCAAAAAAAAGAAAAAAGAAAAGTTCATGAGTTTAGTGTCTCTCTCTCTCTCTCTGCTACTAGTAAATAAGAAAATTTATGTTGGGGAAATAATCGGGTGGTGGAGGAGGGAGGAAGGAGGTTATTGAGAATGGAAAAAAAATAATCAAGGAAAGAAAAAGAAGGAAGTGGAAGGAAACTATGAACATCAACAACAAAAAGAAATAAAAATGCAGACAGAATAAGGAAAGGATGAAATAGAAAGGAAATAAAATTTTTAGGAAGAAAGATAAATGCATAATGTTACCAGAAGAGTCACGTGCAGTGTCACAGAAAGAAATAAGTAAGAATTAGAAAGTGATGGATAGTAGGAAAAGAAAGTGATATTAGAAAAGGAGAAAGAAGAAAAAAAAAACAAGAAAAAAATAAAAATAAAATTTAAAAAAAAAGGAGAAAGAAGTATTGTAAGAAAAGGAAGGGAACCAATAAAGAAGTTTTGCTTTACAGACCACACAATATATATTACAATACATATAATTTTATACAGAAAAATGTCTAGAAGATCTTCAAAGATAAGCATCCTTGTGTATGTATAATGTTGCCACTTCTCTGACACTCATAAGTTAGAGAAAATCTTGACACCCTCATTCACAAATAAGTGTGGTTGAAAATTGAAATTCCAGGATATATTAACCTTGGTTTGACTCAATATATCAGTCGTAATGCTCTACGGACCAAATTTATCAGCAGATATCATGAAGAACATCACTGATCCTTCCCCAGAGTTATTAGCTAGTGTGCCTGACATTAAAGATCACATATAGAAATCACCATCTGCCATTTATTCAGAGTTCCCTACAGATAGAGAACAGATGTAGTTCCCAGAAAGTATAATACAGAGAATCTTAAAAAAAAGAGTGAGAGAACAGTTTATTGAATCAAACTCAAATAATAAGGAGGTGCTTTGGGGGACAATCTATTTCTTTTTTGTTGTTGTTGTTGCTCTTATTGTTTTCTTTTGTTGTTGCTATTATTGTTGTTGATGTCGTCGTTGTTTGATAGGACAGAGAGAAATGGAGAAAGGAGGGGAAGAAGGAGGGGGAGAGAAAGATTAACACCTGCAGACCTGCTTCACTGCTTGTGAAGCAACTCCCCTGCAGGTAGGGAGCCAGGAGCTTGAACCAGGATCCTTATGCTGGTTCTTGCGCTTTGTGCCACATGCACTTAACCCATTGTGCTACCGCCAACTCCCCGACAATCTATTTCAAGTTCTCACCACACCAGACTCTTCTCTAAAGAACCATGGAATGACCAACCTTCCAGAAGAGAGGGGGTTTACCATAAATTAAGATACAATTATTTGAGAGAGGGAGTCATTCTACTTTAATAAGTGGAAATTTAATTATCTTACTATTTTTATCTTTGTTTTATCTCTATGCTTTTTTCAAATTTTTTTATTGGAGGATTAATAGTTTACAGGTAGCATATGTGTAACATTTCTTCATTTTCCACATAATAATTCAACCCACACTAGTTTCTCCTCTGTCATCATGTTTCAGGACCTAAATCCTCTCCCCCACCCTAGAGTCTTTTACTTTGTTGCAATACACCAATGTTGGTGCTCTTTGATAACAAATGGAAACATTAGTCTGATGATTTAAAATTTGGGGGGGGGGCTCATGTCATTATTTTTTCTTGCCCTACCAATATGGATTTGGGAGGATCCATCAATTAAGAGTAAAGTCAGTGATTAAAGTAAGAAATGAAGACTAGAAATAAAACTTGTTTTAAACAAAAAAACATATAATAACATGCTTGTTCTACTACATACACAGGTGCCCAAAATCTTCTAATTTATAATTTGACATCATCATAGTATGAACACGTAGTTCAAGGTAACGGTTTGATTTCTGAGACTCATGTCCTCAGTTTTGTCAACAGTCAATAAGGAGAAAATAGAAGAAACGATAGGGAGAAAAGAAGCTCAATCAGCAGTTTTTAGAAGTTGAAATAAGGGAGTCGGGCTGTAGTACAGCGGGCTAAGCTCAGGTGGCGCAAAGCACAAAGACCGGCATAAGGATCCCGGTTCGAACCCCTGCTCCCCACCTGCAGGGGAGTAGCTTCACAGGCGGTGAAGCAGGTCTGCAGGTGTCTATCTTTCTCTCCTCCTTTCTGTCTTCCCCTCCCTCTCTCCATTTCTCTCTGTCCTATCCAACAACAACAACAACAACAATAATAACTACAACAATAAAACAACAAGGGCAACAAAAGGGAAAAAATAAATAAAATAAATATATTTAAAAAAAGAAGTGGAAATAAAGCATGTGTATTTATATCTACTTGATTGCAAGAATACAAAATGTAATCTTTATTTGGATGAATAAAACCTTAACACAAAATAGGGGATATCTGATGTAAGAAATGGGGTAAAGGGGCTAGGTGATGGCACACCCAGTCAAGTGCATATATTACTGATCACAAGGACCAGGGTCACACCCCCCCCATTCCCCACTACAAGGAGGACTCTCCATGGGTTACGAAGTAGGTCTGCAGATGTCTTCTTTTTTTTTAACCTCTCACTATCACCCCCTCTTCTTTCAACTTTTCTCTGTTCTATATAATAAAAATTAAAAAGAAAAAAGGAGGGATGACTATGGAGTAGGAGCCATTTCAGGTCACATTTCTTTTAAGCTAGGGAAAAAAAATAATAACCTAAAAATTCAATACAATAAAACCAGGGTTTGTCCATAAACTCACTAAGCCACAGCCACCAACTTGTGAATTCCACTAAAATTTCAACCTGCACTCCCTGAGTAGATGACCTCACCATGTGTTCTGGAACCTTATTAGTGAAAGATAAAAACAGGCTGGGGGTATGGGTTAACCTGTCAACACCCATGTCCAGTGGAAAAACAATCACAGAAGCTAGAAGTACCACCTTCTGTACCAAAAAGAAGTTTGGTTCATATTGCTAGAGGGGAAAGAAATGCTAAAGTAGATGAACAGAGGGCTCTGAACTCCAATTCCATCAGGATTAGGAGAGAGAAAGGGTGGGAAGGGGGCCCTCAGAAGTAGTAGGTATGAAAGGAAGAGAAGGCAAAACCATAGAAAAATGTGCAAATACATATATAAATATGAATAGTGATAGTCAACCCATATCTGTGATATTGGGAGAATCAATGCAGTTTCCAGTGACGGAATGGGGCCTTTCAAATCTTTATTCATCTGAGTGCCCCAGAGTTGGGTGGTAGCACACCTGGTTAAGCCATATGGTGCAAACCACAATGGCCGATGTCCACCTTCCGGTCTGCACGTACTCTTCGAGGGCAGAAAATGGAAGAGGCAAATCAGAAACAGAAGTGGTTTGACAATACCATACATGGTTAGGAAAAGGTAAAAAGGGGGCTGGGAAAGGTAGTGACTTCCCTAGCAACTATTGCTAGGGGTTTAACTGGTAGGATTAATAATACCCAGTGGGGAATTAGGGAGACCTTTCAGGCAAAACAATGATTATGTATATAATAAGAGATCAGGCTATAGTATCAGGAATGCAGGCTTCTTTGTGAGGCAAGGAGTCTGATAAGACGAGGCGAATCTTGGGGGGTCGTGTCCCTCCTTGCTCGACTTCTCAGTAGAGAGAGAGAGATTGACAGGATGGATATGCCCCTCAGGTCAAGCCCTGCCAAGCTCAACCACATCTTCACAATTTCCCTACATGGAATTATATTCCTCTTACCTTATATTTTTGTGAATTAATATAAATCAAAAAGAAAAAAGACTTCAGAGGTGGAGCTACAGAGTAGCAGCAGATGCATCTGTCTCTGCTCCTTTCCCTGGTCAACAAGGAATGTCAAAGATCATCACCTGATACCACAACAAAATGAAATTAGGAAAACTTTGGGAGCCTACCGAGCCACCAGTAAGTGAAAACATGTGTAGCTCATGGACAGAGAGGAGCCCAAGGAGAGATTCCTGTGGCTGAAGCTCAGATCTACTTCCAAGAAGCTGGTAACTGTCCAGGAGTTTACCAGTTGAGGAGCCACCTCCAGTCTGTTTTACCAACAAAAAT
Source organism: Erinaceus europaeus (assembly GCF_950295315.1). Lineage (NCBI taxonomy): Eukaryota > Metazoa > Chordata > Mammalia > Eulipotyphla > Erinaceidae > Erinaceus > Erinaceus europaeus. The sequence continues at coordinate 53,644,368 of NC_080176.1, forward strand.
ACTGCTGAAGGGAGGAGAGGACTCCCTTAAGTCGCACCAAATGCAACTGTGAGTCTCCATTGCTACTGCTCCTCAGATTCTAGAGCAGCAGTGGGGAGCCCTGTGCTGACATTGGGCAGAGAACTGAAGAGGAAACTCAGGAGAAGATCTATACCCCAGTGGTCTAGAGGTAGGGCTGTATAGTGGAAGCCTTTCCACATTGTTCTCCTGATAAAAACACAGTGAATTATTACCTCATAACCTACAGAATATAAACAGGACTTGTTAAGAAACTCACAGGGCCAAGCACAGCTGCCAGGCTTGGCTCTGACTATTGGCAGAGAAGCTGAATTGAGCCGCAGGCATTGGATCCTTGGGGTATGAGAATCTCTATCCATAAGCACTGTGCTATCTCTCTCCCTATCCTGCTTTATCTCTTGGTCAAGAGTGAGTGATTCAGAAAAAAAAAAAACAAAAAACTACTTACAGGTTTTTCAAAAGCCCTAAGGCTATCATAGCCTACAGGGAAGAAAAATGATAAAACATTTTAACAACCATTGTATTTCAGCTCAGTGATTGAGTTTACACTGAAACAACTGTTAATTTCCACAACTATGAACTCTTTAATTACTTTACTTAGACAAAAGTCAATCCAGGCAAGACTGATATGTGGATTAAAAAGTACAGAGAGAAGGACCTCATGACACACTATATACAATAATTAAACCAAGAAGAAACATTGGAGAAATGAACCAGGAAAAAAAGCTCAGGTAAAAGACTCCCAAAAGTAGAAGCACATAAGAATGAGAACAACATCCAAATGCTAATTGAGACATTAGTCAGTAGAGTGAGGATAGAGTTTGAAAAAAATGTCATCAGAAGTAGGGAAATAATGAATAAGACTATGAAAGAAAGCACTTACTATCTCTAATTAGAGAGCTGAAAGCTGAAATACCTGAGCTAAGAGCACCACTAGCTGAACAAACTAATACAGTATTAGAACAGAGTAATAAAATAGTGAGGTTTATCCCAGGGAGGCAAGGTCAGTTTAATACACGAAAATCAATCAACATGACCCCCTTAGATCATGTACTAGACAGGGCTACCAACTATCACCATTACTATTCAACATACTGTTGGTAGTTCTTGCCATAGCAATCAGGCAGGAGCAAGGAATTAAAGAGATAGAGATGAGAAGAGAAGAAGGCAAACTCTCCTTATTTGCAGATGATATTTTAGTATGCATGGAAAAACCTAAATAATACAGCAGGAAGCTTTTAGAAATTAGCAGGCAATATAGTGAGGTGTCAGGCTACACAATTCACATTAAAAAGTCAGTGGCATTACTTGATGCAAATACGAAGTTGGAAGAAGAAGAAATCCAGAAATCAATTCTTTTTACTATAGCAACAAGAACAATAAAATACCTAGGACTAAAACTAACCAAAGAAGTGGAAAACTTGTATATTGAAAATTATAAGTCACTATTTAAGGAAATAGAAAGAATACACCAAGAAATGGAAAGAGCTTCCATGTTCATGAGCTGGAAGAATTAACATCAGTAAGATGAATATACTACCCAGAACCACATACAAATTTAGTGCTATCCCCATCAAGGTCCCAACCATATTTTTTAAGAGAACAGAGCAAAGGGTACACATGTTTATCTGGAACCAGAAAAGAACTAGAATTGTCAAAACAATTTTTAGAAGAAAAAACAGAACTGGAGGCATCACACTCCTAGACTTTAAATTGTGTTATAGAGCCACTGCAATCAAAACTGCTTGGTATTGGAACATGAATAGACACACTAAGCAGTGAAATAGAATTGAGAGCCCTGAAGTAAGCCCCCACACCTATGGACATATAATCTTTGAGAAAGGTGCCAAGACTATTAAATGGGAGGAGAGGAGTCTCTTCAATAAATGGTATTGGGATAATTGGATTGAAACATGCAGAAGAATGAAACTGAACCACTATATTTCACTGTACACAAAAGTAATTTCCAAGTGGATCAAGTACTTGGATGTTAGACCAGAAACTGTCAGATACTTAGAGGAAAATATTTACAAAACTCTTTTCCACATAAATTTTAAAGACATCTCCAATGAAATGAATCCAGTCACAAAGAAGACTAAGGCAAGTATAAACCTATGGGACTAAATCAATAAAAAAGCCTCTGCACAGCAAATGAAACCAATACCCAAACAAAGAGACCCCTCATAGAAAGGGAGAAGATCTTTACATGCCATACATCAGACAAGAGACTAATAACGAAAATATAAAAAGAGCTTGCCAAACTCAACAATAAGAAAACAAATGACCCCAGCCAAAATTGAGCAGAGGAAGTGAATCACAGAAGAGATCTAAAAGTCCAAGAAACATGAAAAAATGCCCCAGGACAATGAGATGCCACTTCAATCCTGTGGGATATTATACACCTAAAAAGATAGCAGCAACAAATGCTGGGAAGGCTGTGGGGACAAAGGAACCCTTCTGCACTGTGGGTTGAAATGTAAATTGGTCCACCCTCTGCGGAGAGTAGTTTGGAGAACTCTCAGAAGGCAAGAAATGGACCTAATCTATGACCCTGCAATTCCTCTCCACATTAAATATCCTAAGGAACTAAAAACACCCATCCAAAAGGATTTGTGTATATCCATGTTCATAGCAGCACAATTTAAAATAGACAAAACCTAAATGCAACCCAGGTGTCCAAAAACAGATGAGTGCCTGAGCAAGTTGTGGTATATATGCACAATGGAATACTACTCAAGTATTAAAAATGGTTACTTTACCATTTTCAGCCCATCTTGGATGGAACTTGAAGAAATCATGTTAACTGAGGTAATTCAGAAACAGATGGGTGAATATAGGATGATCTCACTCACAGGCAGAAATTGAATAATAAGATCAGAAGAGAAAATATTAAGGAGAACTTGGATTGGAGTTGGTGTATTGTACCAAAGTAAAATTCTGAGGTGGGTTAGAGGAAGGATTCAGGTACTGGAACAGGATGACAGAAGACCCAGAAGGGTTGTATTGTTGTGTGGAAAACTGAGAAAATATTAAGTATGTACAAAGTACTGTATTTGCTGTCAACTGTAAAACATTAATCCTCAAATAAAGATTTTTTTTCTTTAAGAAAAGAGGTCTCCAGGAACAGTAATGAATCCCTAGTGCAGGCACTGAGACCCAGAAATAACCCTGGTGGCCAAAAAAGAAAGAAGAAGGGTATAGTATGTGATAAATAATTAGGAATTGGTAAATAAAGTAGATTAATGTTATAATCACATCATTTGGTAATTGGGTTAACTTTGAAAAATCCCTTTGCTAGGATTTGCTGTATAATATCCAACATCACCAAAACTTATGCCCTTTGACATTATTTGTTTATAGGTGTGCTACTGGTTGCTTCTGTTCTCCCTGGTCTAGGCTTTTGAGAGAGTCAACATATCAAAGGCTCAACTATGTGTTAAAAAGAGTCAGCCTGTGCTTTAAAAAGTCTGAGACATACAATCAATTTTCCCATCTCATATTAATAGTGATTTATATGACTACAAATTAATAAGAATGTACATAAATACCATTCCCCCCACCAAAAAATTATGTCCCATCCCACCCACACAGCCCCCCCCACCAGAGACTGGGATACTTTAATGATGACACTTCAGTCACTATCAGGCCACCCCAATAGCTGGGCCCTATCTGGGGACTCCTGAGATTCCCAAACAGACATGATGGGCCTAGACCTCAAATGAATCCCTTTCTCCATTGTTACAGGCCATCACTATCAGGAGCAACAATAAAGGCCCCTTTGCAGGCCCCACATAGGTCCTCGCCCTCAACTTGGATCAACAATGGTAGAGAATATTCCATCCTCCGAAGGGAGGATCAACAACGGTAGAGAATGTTCCACCTTCTGAAGGGAGGATGGACAACATATTCTATGCTACACCCAAGGAAGATGTGTTGATGCTGGGGCAGCTGGTCCTACTCATGACCACAGAATGTGAGCTCAGATCTACAGGGATGCAGAGGTCACACAGGCTCCTAAGCTAATTTTGGGCCCCAGATCACATGGAATTGATGGGGTTTACAGTCAACAATATTTATACCCCTTCCCTATATTATTCCCTATTTTCCCTGATCCAGCTTTATGTCCCTTTTCCAGCCATGACATCACCTCACCAGACAATAACTTGGATCCAAATGTATATCAGATTTCAAGCTCAGAAGAAAAAAAAAAAAGAGAGAGAGAGAGAGAGAGAGAGAGAGAGAGAGAAAACTAGTATAGCTATAGGACCATTGAAATATAACTAAAATATGCCTACTAGCTATCTATAAAATGGAGGACCCCCCCCCAAAATTGCATCTGCACTATTTCAGCCTTTAGGTCCATGATTGTTCAACAATTTGTTTGGCTTTGTATGTTAACTCTCTTTTCTACCACTAGGTTCCCGATGCTGGCATGATACCGACCAGACTTCCCTGGACAGACAACCCCACCAATATGTCCTGGAGCTCATATTCCCCAGAGCTCCACCCTACTAGGGAAAGAGAGAGGCAGGCTGGGAGTATGGATCAACCAGTCAACACCCATATTCAGCAGGGAAGCAATTACAAAAGCCAGACCTTCCACCTTCTGTATCCCACTATGACCTGGGGTCCATACTCCCAGAGGGATAAAGAATAGGAAAGCTATCAGGGAAGGGGATGGGATACGGAGATCTGGTCATGGGAATTGCTTGAAGTCATAACCCTCTTATTGTATGGTTTTGTTAATGTCTCCTTTTTAAAATAAATTTAACAAATAATGTAGATTAAATTCTTCTTGACTGGCATGTTTCTGAAGATTTTCTATTAGTTTATCTCATTTTTGAGGGACGTAAGCAAAGTGGTAAAGAGGAAGTCATCCTCCTTTTCCTTAACCTTAAACTTTAAGATGCAAATAGTCAACTTTTATAGAGCAGTGTTAGGAGTGGCAGTGTGATTCCTCTTTTCTATTGATCTTTTCGTATCTATTTGTTAACCGAGAAAAAATATTGGAATAATTATGGTTGATTTAACAGAGAAGTCATTTCTTTGTTCTAAACAATAACATCATGAGAATAATCATAAAATTTACACTCATATTATTATTATATGCCATATTTCTGTAGACCTAACTGATAACAAAATCAAGATTCACTCTTATTTAACTTTGAAGTAAGTGTCTAAACTCATAACACTTTCATATATTTAATACCAATCAAGTGACATATTATAAAAGGAAAACCAATATGTCATATGTTATTCTTACTACTTTCATTTTTTTTTCTTTAAGATATTTGGTAATTTTGAAAAAGACAGGGTCCTTCTATGCACAGATAATATAATAAATGGGTTAAGAAGAGTTTTGCAAAGGAAAGAGACTTCTTTTGATCATATCAACAAGTGACGCTATGGGCTGAGATTTCTCTAAAGATAAAGCCACCATCATTTTTTCCCCAGAAATCTGGCATACATTTTGGACATGTGAAAAAGCACTGATGTTTCACAAATACCTCTATTCTGAAATGGATGGTGGCTGTTATTTTTCTGGTAGAGTTGAGCACAGATGGGGAACTGTGGAAACCCAGAATATTATAACTGACATCAGAATTCCAAGACTGGTTTATTTTGATGTTCACAGAAGAGTCTATGAATAATCTCATTGTGTCTTCTCATCTAATTAAATTTAAGTGTATGTTACAAAGTATGCCCCATCTCAAATTCTTAGTTTTAGATTTTTTTTTGTAGTTTTTAATATATCTTATTTATTTATTTATTTGGATAGAGAGAAAGAATTTCAGAGAAGAGTAGAATATGAAGAAAGTGAGAAGAAGAAAGACACCTGCAGCACTGCTTTACTGCTTGTCATGGTTCTCTCCCTGCAGGTGGGGACTAAAGGTTTGAACCTGGCTCCTTCTGAATTCTAACATGTGTGTTCAACTGTGTGAATCACCACCTACCCCCTTCAAAATTCTTATTAAACTTACTAGTATCTAAAATCCACCAATATTTTAGACTCATAGATTTTTACCATCAGATGATCTTGTCTTATATTTTGAAAATGAAGATCACTTGTATGATTGACTCCCTTAATTCTAAGACAGACCATTTCTAAAATGTAACATCTGTTATATGGACTAAAATTCTCACTGATTTATGGCATTGCAGGAAAGATTGAAGGAGTGACTTAAATCAAACTCAGTATGCCTGAGATGGATACAAAGAGATTCATTGTAAAACTCATTTGGTTTCCCTACCAATTCTCATACTTGCATTAAAGTAGTAACAGTTCCATTTGTAGTCAGCACCTACCAGTCAAATTTGAAGAACTCTTATACCTCAGTTTTCTTTCACAATGTGTTCAGAACTGGACATAATGGCCTAATGATATAATGATATTTAAATCTAAAATGAAAAGGTCTCCTTTTTTTTTTTTGCATTCCTTTTCAGTAAAAGAATTCTCTCCTTTTGTTCCCTGCTACCAGAATCATTATAGTGCATGAAATATCTTAGTCATTTCCAATCAATAAACAACTCCAAAAACTCATGTAAGGAAACTCTCATGTGAGTGTAATTCCCTGGGCCAAAACTGACAATGCTTAGAAGATTTCTAAAAATGAATTTTTAAACCCAAAGAGCTGGAGTACTGCCTTAAAGGTTACATATTTTTAGGGAAATATTATTCCTGGCTAGTCCATTTTGTATGTTCTATGAATTTCTTTCAACCACCTAAGAGAGACTTGTCAACTTTGATGGAAAATATAACAATATAAGACAAAGTCATTAAGAATCATTTCCATGTTCAGCCTATAAATTAATGGAATCAGCTTTTACAACTTTGTCCTCTCAGATATCAACATAAAATGTTTAGGGACCAATATTCCAAATGTACATCTTTTCATATTCATCCAGAGAATGGACAGCATGACCAAATTTGTATAAATTTTTCTAGAAACTAAGTGTATTTTCCTTTACTTTCACCTTCCCAGGAAGAAGTTTACAGTCTGCTGATGTTTTAACATTAAGTGTTCAATGATTTAACAAAACAAAACTGCAGTTTTTACATTTCAACAGCTTCCTCTGAGACCTTTTGTTGGAGGTTTGATAAGTGACTACATGGTGTCATCTTGTGTCCCTTTTCTAATACTTTAGATTTTAATTTTAAATTCTACCTTTTTTTTCTCTTTTGCTTTCCAGTCTCTAGCTACCCATTTCACCTCAGCCTCCCACTTCCCTGTCCATTTCTATTTCTACCTAAGGGCCACTACATATAGTATCTTAGGAGAAAACACATTATTTTAACCCAATATGTATTTAACAGTTGCTTTCCATACTAAAGACATTCCCAGAGACTCAGTGACATTTTGTTGTATAGGCTCTCTCAGACCACTTAAGACAAGGTATGTCCTCTAGTGTTTCTTGACTCAGGATCATGGAGGGCTTAGATTCTCTTGCCCTGTCCCTTAAGTGGAATTTGAGTCATACTCATTTTGCAGTTTGACAGTGTCTTCACCTATGAGCAAATGCAATCTTTGATATTAAAGAGCATGCTCTATGTATCTCTGACAGATAATTTGAAAAATAAAAATCTCGGACAGTTTGCTCTTTTGTCCTTGTGATTATCTGCAACCTCTAAGAACACTTGTAAATGAGTCAGATGGAGCTAGTGTCTTGTTTTTTAATAAGTGAGCACTGAAGTCTTCCCTATTTCACACCTCCAATCCCATGCATACTTAATACACTCATTTCCGGAATCTTGTGTCTTTCTAGGCATATCGCAATGGAAGTGAGAGGGTGGACTGAGGGCATATTTCCATTTTCAAAGAGACTAGGTAGCTTTACAAGTCTGCCTATCAGACTGGAAGTTGGCATTTCTGAACTGCACATCTAAAAAATAATGGAATGTTATTTACATATGATGAGTCAGCCTTGGGGCATGAAAATGGATGCATCTGGAAAAACAATAGGTGACTCAGGAGAGGAGGCACTTGACCAGCACTTCCATAATTAAAAGGACTTGAAAGCTTGCAAATGAACATTTGCAAACCCTCAAACTCCAAACTGAAAACAATGAGGATGCATTTGCATAGGGATTTGGAATAGGGATTTGGAGAACAAGGAAGTGGAGGCTTGAAAGGATGGGGGTGGGGGGAAAGTAGATTTGGTATATCCCTGTATCCATGCCTCCACATTGAAATTTTTTAAATATTTATTTATTTATTTTCCCTTTTGTTGCCCTTGTTGTTTAACATTGTTGTGGTTATTACTGTTGTTGTTATTGATATCATTGTTGTTGGATAGGACAGAAAGAAATGGAGAAAGGAAAGGAAGACAGAGACTGGGAGAGAAAGACACTTGCAGACCTGCTTCACTGCCTGTGAAGCAACTCCCCTGCAGGTGGGGAGCCAGGAGCTCCAACCACGATCCTTCAGCCTGTCCTTGTGCTTTGTGCCATGTGCGCTTAACCTTCTGCACCACTGCCCAATTCCCTGATTTCAGTTTTAAAATAACATTATTTTTCTAATGTGAATCAGGTTCTTATGGGCCAAGAGAAGGAATGCAGTGATGTTAATATATGGGCTCTGTTTCAGATGCATTTTGAAAGGTTTTCCCTTCCAAATCCATAACATCAGGTTGTTTTTTGTTTTTTTTTTCCCTTTTTGCCTACAGTTGCTGGTGCTCAGTGTCAGCACTACAAATCTACTTCTTTTTTCCCCTCCTTTTTATTTGATAGGACAGAGAGAAATTAAAAGAGTAGGAGTAGATAGAGAGAGGGAGAGAAAGGAGAGCTCCTGAAGTGGTCCCACTGCAGGTGGGAAGCAGGGGCTCGAACTCAGATCCTTGCCATGTGTCTTTGCACCTGAACACACACACCCCACCCCCATCCCCTCATGGTATCCCAGAGTCCTTTACTTTGTTGCACTACACTGATGGTTTTAAAAGAGCTTTTCATGTGAGACTTAACTTTGTAGTGATAGAGAACACTTAGCCTCTGTGACCCTCCTTCATTCTCTGCTCCACTGAAGTGCTATGATTTTCTGCACAGCAAAGTCACAGTTTTCCAAACCATTTTTTTAATATCACCTTGTCATTCAAAAAAAAAAAAATCCCAGAATTTGGACTGAAAGTAAAAGGCATGTATTCAGGTAAATTTGTCTAATTTATTTAAAACTGCACATTTCAAAAAAAAAGTAATGAAATTTAGATTTTTATACCAACATAACATCTGATATAGACACATGTTCCTCTTCAGGATATTTTTTTTTCTGGTTACCTTGCTGAAATTTTTTTTCTAAATATCTTTCCTGAGGTTGCTGGGGGAAAGAAAGATGATTCTATGATACCATCTCCACAGCTTCTCACTCAGTACATCAGTCCAGAACTCAAAGATATGCTTGTTCTGACATACTTTCTGTTAGATTGCATAAGAAAAGACAACTAGGATGGGATTCCTTGGTGTATCCATAACACACTTCAAGGTGTGTTAACAAATATTATTAACAAATGTTCCCTATTTATTTTTTTCAACTTTCTTTTTTTTTTTAATTGATTTACTAATGATTGCTAAGACCATAGGAGATGAGGGGTACAATTCCATACAATTTCCACCACCAGAGTTCTGTATCCTATCCCCTCCACTGGAAGCTTCCTTATTCTTTATCCCTCTGGGAGTATGGACCCTGATCATTATGGGGTGCAGAAGGTGGAAGGTCTGGCATCTGTAATTGCTTCCTCACTGGACATGGACTTTGGCAGGTGCATCCATACCCCCATCCTGTTTCTATCTTTCCCTAGTGAGGCAGGACTCTGGAGAGGGGAGGTTCCAGGACACATTGGTGAGGTCATCTGCCCTGGAAGTCTGGTTGGCATCACAGTAGCATTTGTAACTTTGTAGCTAAAAAGCATTAAGATATAAAGCAGAACAAATTATTTAATAATCAGGAACCTAAAGGAAAAAAATATAGTGTATAAGATGTGGGGCGTGCCTTTTGGAAAAAGCTAGGAAGTCTATTTTAATGACACCACAGGTAAATGACAAAATTTCAAGATTTATTCTTAGAAGAAAATTATCATCACACTGGGTGGAATCTTGCCATTAGCTTAGTTGCATAAGTAATGGATCCTGAGAGCTTAAAAAGGTCTCTCCCAAGTAGCATAATACTGTGATCTGGTTTCTTTTCCTCTGGGTTTCCGGTCTGAACCACTCTATTCCTAGCCTGACAAGTGTGGAGGCATGTCACTCTGATAATGATTTCCCCAATCCCTGTCTTCTGGTTACCTTTGCTTTGTAAAGAATGGTGGATTATACAAATGAAAAGTTATCTCAATATTTCAGAGGTCCATAAACATTCTGGGGTCAAATATAGTATTAAAAATAGATTATCATGTGAACATTCACTTGTGCAAATTTTTTCTGTTTTTATCAGCCTTACAGTATGCTGATGGGGGCAGAAAAGATGGGTTTTGCTTTGTGGTAGTGTTGTCCCATCCTAGAAAAAGGACTTATGTCTCAAAAATGCATAGACTAGATCTTCTCTTGGCATTTTTCACTGCCAGTGAAACCATCAAAACAGCAAATTGTGCTTGGAAGTTGTCATTGGAAAGAGGAAAAGCACAATGAACCTCATTTTTTACTGCCATCATAATTCCCTTAGAAATATAATATGGCAAAGAAGGTACACTACTCAAGTGAGCTATTCCATTGGTGTACAGAAAGAATTTTAAAATAGTCTCTTTAACATATTATATGAAGTTAGTCTGTATTGTTCATTGAGATGGACTATTGTTTTAAACCATTATGTAGACATAAATTGATAGGAACAAAAACTTAATTATAATGCACATATTTTTGAAAAATTATATAAATATCATTTATTTTGTCTTACCTCAGAAATATAATATCTGAGCAATTAGAGGTACTTGTTATAGAAGGAGAATATAATAATAAGGGAGACATGGTTAAGAATAATTGAGATAAATAATGAGTAATTCATAGAATTTGTAGTCTAATAGCAACAGTACGGAAATTACTTGTGAACTTCTTTATTTTTATTTTTTAGTATTTTTTAATTGCCACCAGGCTTATTGTCGGAGCTTGATGCTATCACTACAAGTTCATTATTCCTGTGACCATCTCCTCCCCCTCCCCCTTCTATTATACTTGACAGGACAGAGAGAAATTGAGTGAGGAGTAGAGATAGAGAAGGAGAGAGAAAGATAAACACCAGCAGATCTGCTTCACCACTGATGAAGCTTCTCCCCTGCAGTTGAGGAGTGTGGGCTTGGACATGGGTCTTTGTACATGATAATATGTGTGTTTAACCAGGTGAACTACTCTCTGGCCCCTATTTATGAACTTTTTAGAATCTCTGATTTCAATCCGGAATGACAACAGTGTGCACCCCAGCATTTCAAGAAAGTTTTTAATGTTTCACATGCACATTCTTGACAGTATTAAACCTCTATGTAGCCAACACCAAACTGTTTTCCATTCTTTTTCTTCCCTCCCTCCCTCCCTCCTTCCTTCCCTCTCTTTCCCCTTTATATCCCATTAGGATGATCTCTTTGGTTTAGTAAATGTTCCTACTTTTTTCTCCTTCTTCCTTTCTCCCTTTCTTTCCTCCCCTTCCTTCCATCATTTGTCTCTTCCTTCCTTCCTTCTTTACTTCCTCCCTTCCTCCTTCCTTCCTTCCTTCCTTCCTTGCTTTCCTTTATACTTTTCCATAAGGATGAGATAGAGAAGGAAAGAGAAAGGAAGAGAATGACTGTGCTCAGTAAGCTTCCACCTTGCAATTGTTAACCAGGGGTCTGAATCTGAGTCATTTTCCCCTGTAATGTGTGCACTCTTCTGCAAGTCACCAGCAAGTCCCAGCTGTCTGTTTCTTATATTGAGTCAGTTCTCTGAACCACACCACCACTTGGGGGGAGGGATGTTGGGTGGACACAAATTTGAACTTTTATTTTCTCAAGGATAAAGGATGCTTTTGAAATTAGCTTATTGTGCACTACTCAGACCTCAAATATAATCCAGCGTCATTTCAGAAATAGCGCTCAGTGGCACTGAAGGGAATGTGCCCAAAGATTTTTAAAATATTGCATTGACTATGATACATCAAAATTTGCTCCTTAAGACCTTGAGCCTCTGTGGGGCCCTACAAAGACAATAGGTCTGTATTCCATGTTGACTAGAATGACTTAGAGGTTAAAATACAAATTGTGAGGGAATAGAAGGCATATGTGCAGGGAATGAGTAAAGGAAAGAGCAAGATGAAGTTGAAGTCATGGGAATTAATTTCACAGGAAGGTTGTTATTGCCCCCTTTAGCAGCTAAAATTCACATACAGGCACATCTTAAGTAATGTGTCGAGCTGTCCGAAAGATAATTTGAATCCTGTCAAGGCAAACTAGAATATGCTCACAAATGCAAGAGCAATATACGTGCAATTTGCACAACATCAATTTCTTTGGTTGTTTTTGGATGGAGCCATCACTATCAATTAAGTTAGTGACTCTTTGATTCAAATTACTTTTTGACATGTAGTCAACTAAATGGCTCACACAAGCATTCTTTTCTGCAGGGTTCCCTAGACAGCCATATAGTAAAACAGGTGGGAAGGCAGAACATCACTGCCTCAGAAACAGCCTCCTCCTCCCTGAAGCAGAGAGAATAATAACATGAAGAAATATGGATACCTTATTAGATGGCCTGAAATAAGGGTTCTGAAAGGAGAAATTTGCATACTTATTATATCTTGCTACTGATTCAATATTTCTTTACTTGAGGTTGTCTCTTAACCTCACATTGGGTGGTTATAATTGGATCTCAGTGGTTAAGCAAGGGTAAGGTTGTCTCTTGCACCTGAGAAGCATCTCATGACTTAGTGTGGATTTGGACTTGGTTGGAGTGGTGATTTAGAACAAAGTTTATTACCATTATCATTACTAGACCAAAGCTTTATCAAGTCAATTGGCATATAGTCAGTCAAAAATCAGTTTCTTTTTTAAATTTAATTAATTAATTAATTTATTTATTTATTTTTACTTATTTTTCTTTATTTTTCCTTTTTTTTTTTGCTCTTGTTATTTTATTGTTGTTCTAGTTATTGTTGTTGTTATTGATGTCATTGTTGTTTGATAGGACAGAGAGAAATGGAGAGAGGAGGGGAAGACAGAGGGAGAGAGAAGGGTAGACACCTGTCGAGTTGCTTCACAGCCTATGAAGTGACTCCTACAGTTGGGGAGCCAGGGGCTTGAACCGGGATCCTTAAACTGGTCCTTGTGCTTTGCACCACGTGGGCTTAACCAGCTGTACTACCACCTGACTCCCAAAAGTCAGTTTCTAATTGACACAGAGAATAGAGGACACCTGGTTTCGTGCACATAGTGCAAAATGCAAAAACCTATGCAAGGACTCTGGTTTGAGCCCCAGTTCCCCTTATGCAGGGAACCTCTTCACAAGTGGTGAAGTAGGTCTCCCTCTCTATCTTCCCCTCCTTTCTCAATTTCTCTCTGTCCTATCCAATGAAAAATGGGGGGGGGGAGTGGCAGCTAGGAGCAGTGGATTTGTAATGCCACACTCAAGCCCCAGCAATAACCATGGAGGCAAAAAGAAGAGAGTGAGAGAGAGAGAGAGTAGAAAACATTATTTTTCCAGAGAATAAGTATATTCACTGTTCAATAAGGAAATGTACACAGTGGGCATGGACACATAGCACAGTTTTCCTTATCAAGATCAGCATCAGAAGTATCATGGAGGTCATTGTCATCCCTAGTCAGTCATAGTCAGAATAGGCTTAAGTTTCCAGACAGTTGAATAAAATATCCAATATTAAGAAATACTCAGCTGCCTATTATGTCTAAGGGTAGAAACTCTATGTTTATTACTCATTGCACTTTCCTATATCACATCTAGCATGTGATTGTAAATTGAGTATATAACAGAACAAATTTCATAAGTGTATGAATGAATGTAAGAATGCATAAACTTTGCATCTGTTGGGCCAGTTCAAAGCAAATCTTATGTCTGATCATGTATTTGCATTATCCAGTGGAGTAACCTTGATAATCACTTCATTTTTGTGAGATTTTTCTACATATTGCTGAAATATGGGATACAAACACAAACCTTGATCACTTTGGGGCTACTCGGAAGATAGCATGATAGGAACTTTGTGGAAGTAGCTTGGCAGTCAGGGAACACTGAACAATGTAAATCGCTGTTTTTGTTTTATCATCACTTTCCACAGGCACTGGTTCTTAAATAAGAACATTTCTAAAGAGTGGAAGCAGCACAAATCCCTTAGCTGCCTACACCACAGTCCAATTTGATATTTCTTATGCACAAAAATAAAATGTTTCATGCTAAGATATACAATTCCAATACCTTTGTGTTTACTGGTTTATAAAATTCAGGAGCATAAAATCCCAAGTTTCCCTGGGTTTTTGCCAAGTACAGCATACAGATGGAAAGCTGAACATTAAGCCTGTTAAGCCAAACTTAAATTTGGCCATAAATTGCTGGGTAGTGTCAGCTCAAAGAAACATGGCAGCATTATCTTTAAAGCAAATTACAGCTGAAAACTAGAAACCAGGGCAGGAAAAAACTGACAGGGAGGAGCAAAAATGTTTTCAAAGAAAGCAAGGACAAGGCAGAGTTTATTTTCAGCTCTGTTTGAATGTTCATTCATGTTGTCTCATCTTTTTCTTACTATTTAACATTCATTCATTTCTCCAATGAATAAACATTTACACGAAGCCCCATAGTGACAAGGCCTGTGGAAGTCAGTTAATTACCCAGAATGTGTGAATCTTCATATGTACAGGAGGTGCACCTGTTAATAAATGTCTCTTTACTTTTCTTCCTGCCAAGAAAAGGGGGTATATTTAGTGCAATGGAGAGAGAGAGAGAGATGAAGAAAGAGAGAGAGATTAAAAGGAGGGAGGAGAGAAGGACAAACAAAACATACACATAACTTTTACTTGCTGTTAGGTTTTTGGGGAAATATCAAAATTTTCTAAAAGAATATGGGGGAAAATCAGTATTTTAAAGATGATGCAGAATATACCTAGAACATCTAGAAACCAGGAAGTGGGAATTACTCTCCAGATATACCCAGATTTTACTGCTAAAACAAACACGTCAAGACAAAGACTTATGTTTTAGAGGCAGGATATTTAGGATATTTAAGATCTAAGATCATGTAACAGAGAGAGCAAGATTTCAATTTATTCACCCCGTAACTGAACCTGGGCAGTCAGTTCCCCCAACAAAATGATCTGGGAGAAACAACAACAACAATTGATTTGGAAGGGACAAGTAGGATTAACTCTAGTCCATAAATAAAAATAGTCTTGAATGAAAAATGGGCAGAGCAAACATGTGAAAGCAGAGGAATAGACTGTCAGGACCAGGAATGTGCCCAAGAAGCAAAAGTAGCTTACTCTCACACATGCCCTGCTTAAAAAGATGATTTCACAGCACAGTAAAGTATAGGTATGGGTAACATGCCCCCCTCCCCCTAAGACAGAGTTATATTTTCTTTGATGTCAATCACACTCTTATTTTTAATTTACTTAATATTAGCTTATAACATTATAAAAGGTTAGGGATATAGTTTCATACCTAACATGTATTTATAAGATTCATATTACTTATCACCAAAATGTCAGTGTCATTATACCAGACTCTCCTATCTATATCTCCACTTTTCTTGCCCATTCCTCTTTCAATACCAATCCTAGTTCTCACAAAGTCTAGAATTTATTTTAATAAAGATTAAAGTTTAGAAAAAACAGGATGCAGTGCTGGAATTGATAAAGAAGGGCAAATATGGAAAGCTTGGTTGTGAAGTGTGATATTTAACATAGAAAAGTTTAATCTTGTCTTGAAAACCCATAGTTGTTTATTCACATTTTGCTGTTTTTTTCTGAATTCTGACTGTCTGTGAAGTTCCTTCTACTCAGAAAAGGAGTGACTCATTCCTAACCAGGCTGATGAAAAGCAGAAGTATTTTGGTGCTAGAATTTGCATGGCTCTGCCAGTGGTACTCAGGTGAGTCTAGTGTAAGAAGGGTGTCTTAGAACTGACGTACATGAAGTGCATGTGTTAGTCTAACTTGGCTTAATCACCCTTAAATTTGGAGATAAGTCTTTCATACCTTCACAAGAATTTAAAATTCAGGATGTTTATATTGGACAAATGTACTTTTAAGACATTTGATATAAATACAGATCGGGAATGGGAATGATGTCCTTTAAAACCAGCTAGTGAGAAAAAATAATGCAGTTAAGAATTCCCTAATATAATTTCTGAGACCATGCAAGATGAGTTTTAATGACTTTTCTTGTTGAGATCCAATTATTAAACAAATGTATATTGACCACCTACTAAATAAAAAACCCCATGGGAGAAAGGTACAAAGCTAGTACACTTTGTACCATCTATGGCCACTCAATCAGGAGGTAGAAATCACCTGCAAAATGTGTCAATGAACATGTTGGCTTTCTGGTAAATACTGGTCACCGGTAAAGATATGTGGCATTGGGAGCTGGGCAGTTGTGCAGCAGGTTAAGCGCACTTGGCACAAAGTGCAAGGATTGGCATAAGGATCCAGGTTTGAACCCCCGGCTCCCCACCCACAGAGGAGGCCTTCACAAGTGATGACACGTCTGCAGGTATCTATCTTTCTCTCCTCTTCTGTCTTCCCCTCCTCTCTCCCTTTCTCTCTGTCCTATCCAACAACATCAATAACAACAACAATAAAAAACAACAAGGGCAACAAATGGAGAAAGAAAAAGATACTTGGCATGTTAATACCTGAGAAATTATAGCCACTTCATAATGTCTTTTCCATTTCACTTCAGAGTAAGTAAGTTGATAGATCTCTTCTGTCTAGAGAACTGAGACAAAGAGCAGTATCAATCATAAAATGGTTCCATAGAGATGGCACTACCAACTATAAACCTGATTGCACATGTAGCAAAATGATAGAGAATCTCTATGAAGAGGATTTTGTTGTGCAAAATAAAGAAATGACTGGACAAGGCATGGGGTCTAGTGGACCTGCTGTGGTTGGGAGGGTGAGAGGGACAGGAAGAAGAAGAAAAAAATTCCTGATTAAAGTCACCAGGGAGAAGATATTCAGAATAGTACACATGTTATATAATAACATGTCTTTCACAACACACATATAATACAGAAAATATTATTTTTCACATTTCACAACTGATAAAACTAAGACTCAGCAATTTATTAAAATACCCAACTTCCTTGAGTGAATAAGTACTGTTATTCACTTATTTGTAGCCATTTGGAATCATCTTTTATTCTACTATCATAGTGCATTAAAAATTATTGATTTTTCTTTCCTACTAAATATGATCTCCTTGAGGAAAACAAGTCATGTTTTATTCTTATTCCTACATTTGGAATTTTTTAAAACATTGCTTTTGGTAATATTCTTGGAAATCTCTGAGTGTTTTCCCAAACACTGTTATGATTCTAGGACTTCTGCTGTAACATATTACCTTGCCCACTGACAGTCCTAAGCAATTACTGTCTCGTTTATTCTTCTTGCATCACACCCAGCTCATGGCTATACCCACCATGGGGTACACATTACTACGACCCTTTACCTGTGCACTGTCAAAGCATTCAGACTGATTCTCTTTTGTGTTTGTTGTCTGATCTCAACTAGTGGATGAAACAAATGTTCTATGACACATCAAAGTTACCCTCCTGCTCAAAACCTGGAAAAAGCACCGGAAATAATTCAGATTCAAAATCTCAACATTGACTAAGGAGATATTCTATCATTTAAGCCACTCTTATCTTTTGCTACTACCTATGGGGCATACTTGGGTGGAGAACCTTAGCCAGCTGTCAGGGCCCCTGAGATTAGACAGGTCTCAGGGTGGAGAGAAAATAACCACAGCCAGTCACCATACAGTTAATCAGAAGAGGTCAGGTGGGAGCACACTTACCTGGCATCCCTAGATAGGACAGTGTTACCTGTGTGCCTCTATATCCCAAGCTTCCGTGAGTAGTTATTAAGGTACAACTAACATGTGACTATACATCACATAGACAAAAAACAGAATATATTGCTGAGGGGGGAGATATCAGGGTAAGGATGCTTAAAGTTGTCATTATCCAAATGTCATTTTGTCACATATATTCTTTTGATAAGATACTGAGTCTATTCTAGTTATCCCATGAACAATCTCCAGACCCTTAGGACAGCAGCCAGACATCAGTGTTATGGGATATTAAAATCTCTAACATACTTGTTGCCCTAGAATAGGATTCTTATAACAGGGGGCTGAGCCTGAAGGACTGGCCTAATGGTATACTAGTCAAAGAATGTACCTGGTAGACAAACAACATATAGTTTGCAAACATAGATGCAAAGGTAACAATAAGAGGGTTTCTGATAACAAGTATCAGGATGCCTGGGGTCAAACACTTCCACACTTCCCATACTTTGTCTAACTCCAGGCACACAAGGTACAATTCTGCTTCATGTCATTGCCTTGCTCATACCCTCTGCCCAGACTTGCCACCTTCATATTTGATTAAGTTCTTTGTTCCTTTGGACTTCAATCAGATCTCACTTTTTCACAGAAGCCTATCTGGAAAACACTATTTAAAAGTATATTATTGAGGGCTGGATGGTGGTGTACCCAATTAAGTGCACATATTACCATTCAGAAGGAGCCAGGTTTGAGATACAGCTCTCTACCTACAGGGGAGGGGGACACTTCATAAACAGTGAAGCAGCCCTGCTGGTGTCTGTCTCTCTCTCTCTCTCTCTCTCCTCTTCCTCTTTCAATTTCTCTCTGACTTATCAAATATAATGGAAAGAAAAAAGGCAGATGGTGGTGGGGAATTGGCCATCATTAATGGTCAATACAAAGTGATGGCACCAAACCCTGGTGGTAATTAAAAAGAAAAAGTGTATTAGACAGATTCCATTTGGTTGTGTGCCTGCTTAAATGCACACATTATAGTGCCCAAGGACCCAGGTTCAAGTCCCCAGCCACCACATGCTGGGGGAAAGTTTCACAAATGGTGAAGCTGGGGTGCAGTTATCTTTGTCTGTCCTGCTCTATCTCCTCCTTTTCTCTCAATTTATCTCTGTCTATATCCAAAATAAATAAATGAAACATATTTAAAAAAAATGTATCCTATACTCTGCTCACCCAAGAACCTTGCATCTTTATCCCTTCTGCTTGCGATCTTTTATGTTCGTTGCAATTATCATCTTCTCAATTAGTTCATTTTTATACGTGTTGCTGTTGGATGATTTTCTTGCAGGATAAAGTAAATTACACCAGGGGATTTTTTTTATTTTATCTTTTCTGCTTTTATTTATTTATTTAAAAATATTTTTATATTTATTTATTTATTCCTTTTTTGTTGCCCTTATTTTATTGTTGTAGTTATTATTATTGTTGTTAATGATGTCATCATTGTTGGATAGAACAGAGAGAAATGGAGAGAGGAGGGGAAGATAGAAAGGGGGAGAGAAAGACACCTGCAGACCTGCTTCACTGCTTGTGAAGCGACTCCCCTGCAGGTTTGAAGCCGGGGGCTCGAACTGGGAGCCTTACTCCAGTCCTTGCGCTTGGCGTCACCTGCGCTTAACCCGCTGTGCTACCGCCCGATTCCCCTTGTGCTTTTATTTCTTTTAATAGAATCTAACCATATGGATTATTACTTGGTGTATATTAGATGATTATGAATATCACATTCATTCATTGGGAGGAATTATTAATAAAAAATAAATAATTTCTCCCTTTGGAATAAAGTAAAATAAAATTATACTATTTTCTCTAAATAATATCTTTGTCAATTTTAAATATTTCATAGACTTTTTATTTCTTATAAATACTTTCTATCTC
Organism: Erinaceus europaeus; assembly: GCF_950295315.1. Lineage (NCBI taxonomy): Eukaryota > Metazoa > Chordata > Mammalia > Eulipotyphla > Erinaceidae > Erinaceus > Erinaceus europaeus. The sequence goes on from NC_080176.1 coordinate 53,664,282, forward strand.
TTCAATATATATAAGATGTCATTTCTGGGTTCTCTCATCTGAGGTCATCATAGATTTCTCTTGACATATCAAAATGTACCTCTTCAAACTGAATTCTACTCTAGGTAGAACATTATCATTCTAGAACTCATCAGATCTTGACTGACTCAATTAAAAATTAATAGCATGCCACAATAAGATAAAATAATTGAAACTAATTAAAATAATTGTTCATTAATTCCACAAAAGTATTGCTATGATTTTTAGAACTAGTTTAAGTGCTATCTGAATGCTAAGCAGAGCTTATTTTCAATTAAGACATTACTCCTGATATTGTGGGAAGGAAGACATTTTATATAGACACCAATTCTGACATACAACATCACGGTTCCTTTTTTTAAAGTGCTACATTCATGACTAGCATGCTTCATTGAGGTGATAGCTCTATGAGGTTCCAGGACAGGCTTGGTGGGGCCAGTGTGGATATTTTAAGCCTTCCTTTAGGAAAACCCAAATATTGCCAGAGGAGAGGCAGTTTGTTTATGACAAGTGACTGACAAGCTATAAAACTGCACAGAAGATATATATTTGTGATATATATGGATATACATATATATCACAAACCCTGGTATTGACTGATTAGAATCAAATGTATGAAAAAAGGCATAAGGTATAAAGAAATAAATGCATGCAGTTCTACTCTCTCAGTAAAATGGCCTAGATTAAAATAAATGATAGATGTGGAAATGTTAAGTGATCTCAGACCACTATCATAAAGCTATATGCCTGAGGTACAAATGAGATAAAAAAGCTTTTAATTTTTTTTCCCAGCTACGATGAACTAATCAGAAGCTAGAACATTAATTTTAAAAGGCTATGTAAATCACCCTTATAAAGATAGAATATCAAATCTGGAATCATTGAGGCACAGTACACAAGTGTAGTAAGTGTAGTTTCCTTTGCTCTTAACGACCAAACCAGGCACACATTATTTCTGACCTTGTTGGGGAAGGATCCAGATCCTCCATAGAAGAGGAAACCAGCAAATGTCTAGGGTTGACTGATCATAATGTGTTCAGCTAAGAGATGTTCTTCAGGGTATGTATGGGAAATAACATCTCGTAAAGTTAATGTGCATCTTAGAAAGTCTACTTTAATAATATGAAACATGTCAAATGAACTTGAACATGGAAACTTACTATTATAAAAACAGAAGATATAGGATTTAACTGGTAGATGTGAGCAATGAGTGTTAATTATCATCACTATAATTACATTCTAGGCTTCAAAGACAGAAACTAAGAGAACTTGGAGTAGTGAAGGTTCTGAGGTGTGTTCTCAAGCATTTGACAAGTGCAAATAATATGCTCACTGGATATGTTAGACATGAAAATATAATTGATAATTATAGAAATACACAGGGTGAAATTATATATATGTATACATATTTTAATGAGAGAAAAATAGGGAGAAAGATATAAAGATAGAGACCAGATCACTGCTTATCTCTGGCTTATGGTGGTGATGGGACTTGAACCTGGGGACTCAAAGTCCCACGCATAGAAGTTTTTATATGACCATTATGTTGTCTCCCCAGCCCTGAAATAATATATATTTTTTAAAGTTAAAGATACAGTAACAGTCATCTCAATCACCACACTTCTTGATGTCTTTTTAATTTTAATTTCCCTTTTTAATTTATTGCCAAGAGGGTTATCACTAGGGCTTGGTGCATGCACAATAAATTCAGTGTGGTCAATGACCAATTTATTTTCCATTTACTTTATTTCATTTTTGAAACAGACTAAAAAAAATTGGATGTGGTGGAGAGGGAGAAGAGAAAGGGAGCAGATTGTAGCACTGTTCCAGAACTCATAAAGTTTTCCTCTACAGGAGGGATCTAGGACATGAAATTGGACCTTTTCTCATCATAATGTGTACTCTGCCTAGTGCACCATATTCACTTCTATTGTTGATATCTTTATACAATTGAAAATTATGTGAGTATGGAGAAATTTACAGTGAATATGATGTTTCCTGTTATTCCAATGACAGCACAGTAGACCTAACAAGAGTAAATTAAACTTTTGGTAGAAATTTGATAAAATCTGGAGGAGTCACAGTTTCAAATGTTACAGTTCAAATATGAAATAAAATACTTGACAAGAAGGCTTCAAATTTACATTGGGAGTTCATTAGTTTTCCCTATGTATCTATCCAAATTAAAATTCAAGATATACACTCAGAGTCTTGAATTCAGAAACAAAGTCTTCCATATATAGACTTTCATGGCCCATGTTCATAGAATAGACTTCCTTTAACATATATGTGTCCATCTACCCATATTAATATGTATGTGTGTGTGTGTGCCTACTCCTTGTGTCTCTCCCACCTTAATCATTTTTTTTCATTCCCTTTTTAATGTCTCATAAAGTGTCTTCTTACAAGAACTTCTTTTGGCATTATTAAAATATAATTATCTCTGAGCACTCAACTGGTTTAGAAGAAGATTTTTTCCAGTCACTCATGAGATGCTATTTCATCTTCATATTGCAATTTGGACAAAAGGAGATAATAGGTACAAGAAAGTGAAACTTGTTTGGGAAGAAAAAAAACAATGGGAAATTTTAGAATAAACAAAATTGTGATTTAATATCATTTAGCAGTTATATAAACCAATGAAACAGTCAGTGAACTCTATGTAGTTGATAAGGATCCATGGATATAAGTTGGTGAAAGTCTAATTAAATTTTGTCTTTAAGAAATATAATTGCCCATGTCAAGCTTCTTGGATGCAATGACTACAAATCGAGGCAATTAATGTGAGCTAGCTGCATTTGGTCCCTTCATTCAGAATCTCATCATGATAGTTTAGGACACAGTCCCAAACAAAGCATGTGGTTGGTTAAAGAGAAAGATGTCCATGTTCTTTGTTGACATCTCAAAATGAAGTTACTGATGCTTCTTCTTTGTGTTGCCTTACTTAATTTTTGCCTATAAAATTAACATAGGAAAATATCTATGCAGCTTCCCTTCACTCTCTCTCTCCTTCTCTCTTCCCCCCTCCCTCTCTCTTCCCCCCTCCCTCTCTATCCCCTGCTCCCCCCCTCTCTTTCCTTCTTTTGTTTATCCCTCTCTCTCTCCTTCTTCTTTTGTTTCTTTTCTCCTCTGCTTTGCTCTTTTACTCTGTCTTCACCATACTCAGCAAAGGAAATTGGAATTGGGGATGTTCCAGAAGACAGCACACATTCCCAATATTCTTTCCTGTGTCATTCTCCATAGTAAAAGAAGTGCCAGTGGGGTCTGCCACATTAGTAACTACTTATGGTATGGGCAAAAGCAGAGCTGAGTGGTAAATGAGTAAATATTTGACCCCATCTCCTCTTCTAATAAGATGTAGATCTGCTTTGAAGAACAGCAGCTCCATCCAGTGCTGCCCATCTGCTCAGAGTCCAGATTGCTGACATGTCTCCCCTCCTACACCCTTACCTTAGCCTCCACCCCCCCATGACAGTGATGGAGTTGACAAGATGTCAGGCGACCCTTATTGATTATGCATGATCTCATTAGCAAAACTTCTGCCCACTGTGACCTAATCCTTGCTGGGAAAGACTGTGATATATGAGGACTAGCACTTTGTCACTTGAGGTTAGGCAAAGGGAAAGTCACTTAGTGTATACCTGTGGTTCCAAAAAAGACATATCATCCTGCTCTGAAAAGGTAGCTACAAGAACAAAGCAAGTTCTTTGAGTTATGTGGGTCAGAATAGCTACTGAGAGCTCATCCTGGCTGCAAAAGTAGTTATTTATTTATGTTTTGTTTGCTAAAAATGTATCTGCTCTGGCATCCCTGGGACACTTGTCCCAGTAAGTAACAGATTCAGAAATGGAGCATAGAGAGACATGCTTGGGCTGAAACTGCCGACGTCCCTGGGGGCTGACATTTTTATCTCCTCTGGTAGAAAATGTTTGATCTCATCTGCCCTTCCCTGCTCACTGTTTTCACAGTGGACACGAGAGAGGAATCATTTACCACATGAGACTGTGAGACCTCAGAAAGACAAGGGCACTAGAGTTCTGTGCTTGTCCTGGTCAGAGTCACAGCTAGCACATAGAGCAACACTATCCAAATTATGAAAGTTCATCTGCAATCTTCCACGTGGATGATAGTGCTTTCTTGATTTGATCCAACTCATCATCTACCCTGTTTAGTCTCTCTGGGCCATGTTTGCACAAGTGTACACACTGTGCAACTTTGTTCTTCAGTTCTGAGTTCCAAGCACAGTGTGGTTAGCTCGCGTTTATCTTAGGGACCTTGAAGTCACAGATGAGCTACTCAAATAAACAGACAAGGAAGGACGAACCACTCAGAGTAGTGACTCTGGAAGCAGAGCGTCATGCAACTCACAGATATTTTGTGGGAAAGCAAACACTAGTTGCTCTCACTGCTTCAATAAGTGAGGAGACGGAGACTTAGAGAATGAAAGCACTATAATTGATCCCATTTAAGTTACTGAGAGAGGGACATCATACCTGAAAAAATTCACCAGCTCCTGAAAATGATTGGCTAGACTCAAGGAAAACCTGAATTGTGTCCTTAAATCAGTGGCTCTTCCACTCCAAGCACAGTCATTTAAGAGTTGATAAAACCAAACAACAACAAAAAAAACTTTCCTCTCTTGTTTCAATCATCTTCTTTATTAGTACTCTCCCCTGACTGAGCCCGTCAGGGAAGAATCATCAGTAAATACTGCTTATTAAATGCTTGGGTCAGGTTATCTGCTTGTCAAGCAGAGGGGGTGGGTGTGTGTGGGGACCATTGCTGCTGAGTGAGCGTTCTTGCCTCCCTGCACACACCTCAGCGGCACCCAGCCTTTAATAAGCATTGTGTTCGGTGCCCTTTTTAAAATGATTGAATTATGGCTTTTTATAGCTCTATAAAAGCCTTTATTAATTTTGGGAAGCCGCTGCATCTTCTGATTCTGTCCAGTCCCTGCTGGGAGGTTAAATTATTCATGTGGCTTCCATTGGGCTAGGTTGATAGTGCTCTGAAAGGAACAGCAAGCTGGGTTCTTTGTTTCCCATTTGGATTTGTAGGTGGCAGAGGCAGAGGTGTAGGTATACAAGGCGTAGGTATATTAAAGGTATAGGTGTCAGAAGTACATTGTCCCAAAGGTCTTACTGGGACTATGATACGGTGGAGAGGGTCTTATGGTGGTCAGAGGGATGAGAAAACTTATAATGTATTTCAGTCACAGGGTGCTGGGCTTTCACAGGGTACCCACCCATGGGAGGTATAGCCAAACTTCTATGTACACCTAGGCTTATGAGCCAGCACTTCAACAATGACTTTCTGTGGAAGCTTCTGACTAGGAAAGTAAAATAATATTTATATAGCTTTTACTAGTTTGTAATGAGCTTTCAAACTTACTTGCTTTATTTTTATTTTGAATTCCTGTATAATTCCACAAGCTGGTAAGATAGCTATTTTATAATGTTCACTTCATGGGTCATAAACGTGTGTCTCAGGAAGGTGATAAGACAGTGTGGCTCTCACATTCTACTTCGGAAAACAACAGGGTTCCTTGGTTTTCATTTTTTTCCCCTTTTGTTGTCCTTGTTGTTTTATTGTTGTTGTAGTTAGTATTGTTGTTGTCATTGATGCCATCTTTGTTGGATAGGACAGACAGAAATGGAGAGAAGAGGGGAAGACAGAGGGGGAAATAAAGATAGACACCTGCAGACCTCTTTCACCACTTGCTAAGCGACGCCCCTGCAAGTGGGGATCCAGGGACTAGAATCGGGATCCTTATGCCAGTCCTTGCACTTGGCACCATGTGCATTTAACCCAGTGCACTACTGCCCAACCCGCAACCACCCTTTTTTTCAATAGCTCTCAACTCTCTTCTACCAGCTGAAGAAGTTGTGAAAGTAAAACTGTCAGGCTACTTCTCACTGTTATTACTAATCAAATACTATTTTTGTCACACACACACACACACACACACACACACACACACACACACACACACACACACCACTTGAAGGTTAAATATACCCAACCTAATTTGTAACAACCTCCCCACCCCCCCACCCCCGCAAATTCAGAACTTCCTAAGAGATGCTTCCTTCCCTACTTGTTTCCAGATCATTCAAATTACCCATCATTTCTGTTCTCTGCCTGGGTAGTCTAGCAATTCTTTCAAGGTTCAGCCTGAAAGTCAATGCTCCCATGCTCCTTTCCTAGGTAAAATCAAACCCCTGCTGGAACCTCATCCTAAATCAGACGGGTAGAGAGGGCAGAGAGTGAGTGTCACTACAGTCAGAAAACTGTCGGGCTTCCTGGTCCGCGAATGGGAGCCATTGTGCCTGCCTGGCCTACTTCCCAAAGCTGCTTGTATGGGTACCTCAGAAAGGAGTGAATGAAGTAAGAGCCACAGGAACTACACACTGCTGAGTTTGTTTCATTAAATTATGACCTCTGATGTGAGGCACAGAGAATAAATAATAGAGACATTTTCTAAGCCAGACAAGGTCCTGATAGTCCTATTTGCTTTGAACTAATGCAGAGCTGTGGAGGGATTGAAAACAATTAAAAGAGAAAAGGCAAAGGAGCAGAGGTAGCAGAGGTTTGCTGATTGAGAGAAGGTCAGTCACAGGAGGCAGCTGATGTGCCTCAAGGGTGTTGGGAAGCCTCAGTGAACCTTAGGGAGAAGTCTCAGGAGGAGGTGCAAGTGAGAAGCAATGAAACAAGAGATGAAATTTGGGGTAAGTGGCATGAGCCCCAAGAGGAAATGTCATTATCAGAATTAACAATATAAAGCAGGCAAGGAAGACTTGATACTCACTTGACTGACCAATGTACTAGTTTAAGCTTTCTCAAATAGTTTTATTAGCATAGGAAAATAAATCAATAAATCAGCTTTAACTGGAGCAAGGTAGCATAGGGAGGTTGAATTTGCAATGTATAGACTAATGGATGACCAGAGGAAGGCATGTCCCCCAATAAAATTATATAATTTAAAGCAACCAATCATTTTACCCTGGAGCACGTGAACATACACACACACACACACACACACACACACTACATGTACAAACCCATATTCAATAGATGTTGCAACATAGAGCATACAGAGTAGAAGAAAACCTGCAGTTAAGAGAGTTTTGCAGATGAAAAACTCAGTTTAAAAAACATGGTATTTCAATTCTCACAGTGTTGTTAGTTCTGGAAGTTTTCTGTTTAATTGCACTTAGAACTCCATATGCTGCTCTGACGACTCCATGGAGCTATTTTGTAGAGACATTACATATATGTAGAGACATTGCCAAATCACAGATTTCCCCCTGAGTATGTTTGTCTCATCTCTCTTTCCCAGCTTTGTTCGTGGTTATATTTTCAGTAATTTTCCATTCATCAACATTTTGATTTGGCTCTGTTTTGCAACTTCTACTCTTTTTAGTTAACCTGGATATCACACAGAAGTCATGCCTCCCTCCAGCAACAGCACATACTTGTCACTCTTTCCCTGGAATCTGCCACCTGTATATGACCCTTTATCACCTTCCCACTGTCCCAGTCCATCTTGTGCCAGCACCTCTATTCTCACCTGGAGAGGTGAGAAGTATGGAGCAAACCTCTCCACATCAAAACACTTGATACAAAGATGCTCTGGAGATAATGAATATTTGAAGAAAGAGAGTTTCTTTCATCATTTTTTTATTATCTTTCTTTGCAATAGCCAGCCAGATATCAAAAGCAATGAGGAAGATACAGAAGAAGAGTTACAGAGAGACTCCTATAGACCTGATTCACCACTTGCGAAGCTTTCTCCCTGCAGGTGGGGAGCTGGGGGCTTAAACTCTTGTCCTTGCACATTGAAAATGTGCCCTCAACCATGTGTGTTACCACCTAGTCCCGAAAGAAAAGTTTCTTTATCTCTTCAACATGTATTGAAGTCTAAATCATGCCAAGTGCTCAAGGTACACAAGTGTGCTAAATCCAGTTTCCTGGAGATTAGTTCTAATATAGGATAACAAATTAAGACTAAAATGATGGTATTTTTGGAATAAATAAAAAAATAAAATATTTCCAGTTCTATCAGAAATTTCTTTTTCTTTTCTTTTTCACTATGACATTCTCCCTCATTCAGCTAAATTGGGCAAGGAAATAAAGGAATTATTTAGTACAGAGTTTTCTGAGGCTGAGACTATAAATACCTTATCCTCTGCTACTCTGCAATCAGTTCTGCTGGTTACTCTTGTATGAATATATTTTAAGCCAAATTGAGCCTCAAGGGGAAGGATAAAGCGTCAGCTAACATTCTACATGTAGAATCACAGGAATAGTGTTTTAAGATTGTAGATTCTAGAATGGCTATATGTACATCTGGTAGAGACTTGGCAGAGACCAAGTCAAGACTTCTCTGTCTGTACTTCCTGTGCTTCAGAAGTTTGGAGGACAAGAGTATGCTTGGCAGATGAACCATTTTGAGCATACTTACTTGAATCATGTTCTAGGGCCTCTTGTGAGGCACTCGAGAAGGGAAACATGGGGCTATAAAAGTCAGGTTGAGATTTGATGGACAAGGGCAAGGGTCAAACTGGTTTTATGTGAACACAGAACATCTACCTAATGAATCCAAGATAATATTTGTTCTAAAGTGACTGTAGACCTCGGAAGTCTGGGGGAAGATTCACTTAAAATTGATTTCATTGAAATCAATTTACAAATTAATAGGCACCCTTTGATAGCACACCTCAGAGAGTTACTCTCCTTCAGCTGAAAAGTCTTAAGTCAGACATAGCTTTTGCATACTGTCCTATGGGTGGCAAGTCCAGAGCTGGCTGAGGTCTGCTGGCAAAACAGTTTGGAGGTAACACTGGAAGAAAGGCACATTGAGAAAGAGCAAAGGACACAAACTCTTCCTCTATACGCATGGCAAATCAGTTCAGAGTCTTTCATTAGTTCCTGAAAACTGAAGGCACATGCGAACAATAAACTTTAATCTGGTTGACAACAGTTTTTTAAAAAACGCACTGAAAGCAAGTTTCAGCAGTCTGACATACTTTATGACACTTATTAAAAAGACACACTTGTAAGTCAATTAACCCGGCCAATGGTACCTTTTAACTTGTTTTCTAAGAGGGAAGGCAGCAGCGAAAGGGCAAAAAAGTCTCTAAGTTGATTTCTTCCTCTCCTGAAATAAAGATGACTGACATAAATTCCAGCTTATACACACGATGAGTCTGCAATTCATCACCACAAGCCCCTGCAAACTTCCTCAAAGGGCTTGTAAGTTCTCTCTCTTTTTTTTTTTTAAAGATAGTGTATCATGCAACAAATTCAGAACTTAATCTGTAAATACATATGAAGTAAAGTAGAAATATAATGCATACCATATTGATACCAAACATACTAGAAATCTATGTATCAAGGGAGTGATCTTTAGTCTTTACTTAATTCCTCTAAGGACATGACTCCCCTCATCAAGGGCATTCCCAACACACAATAGATAAGTAAAGAAGGAAAGAAAAAAATTTTCTGAGTTCTTGTGTATATTTTGTTTTTAATTTCCTTAAATTTGATAATGCATAAAATGTTTTAAATTTACTACTTAGTCCTTATTTTCTGAAAATAAGCGGTATGCAATATGTATATTGATCTTGAGATCAGTTCATTATGATTAAATTGAATCAATCTAGCACAACAACAGCAAAAGTAACTTAATTCCTTCTAAGGTAAGCTTTTGTGACAGAATCTGCTACCTGCAGGGATGTAGTGTTGTGTACAGGTAACCCTGGGGGAAGGCCAACAATAAATGTGTTCTTTTGCTAGAGTAAGTAGTCTATTCAAACTGGTCGCTAAAAAGTATTTCCTTCCTCTCCCCTCAGGAAAATAGAGGAGCCATTGTTGGGTCAAGCAAGGTTTCAGTTAAAAAATACTTTGATACTTATTATACAGGAAGACATCCAAATACTTCACTTTATTTAAAAAGAAAAGATCATAACTACCTGGTTTAATGTGTGCACAGTAATGACTTAAGTCATTAAGTCAAAGTGGAGCATTTCCACCAATGTTTGTGGGTCATGTGTTTCTCTTCTTTAGATGACTGTCTATTCATGTCCTCAGCCCCTATTCTCATCTGCTCTATTAGTAGTTTTTGGTTCCTGTTTATTAACCAATTTGTCTTGCTTTATATCTTACTACCATTCAGCCACCAAATTGCAGATGCTACTATGATTCCATCCATACCATTCTGGGCAGATAACCTCATCAATCTGTCCTGGAACCTCAACTCTCCAGAGCGCAAAAGATAGAAACAGTCTGGGGGTACGGATCAACCTGACAATGTCCATGTCCTTCAGAGAAGCAGTTACAGAAGTCAGACCTCCCATCTTCTGTACCCCATAAATAATTTTGGCTTATAATCCCAAGAGGGGGAGAAGTGATAGAGGACTATGACTAGAGGGCTCTGAACTCCAAGTCCATAAAGACCTGGAAAGAGAAGTAGAAAAATGGAAGGGCATTCAGAAGTAGTAATATGTGTGGGTGTGAATTAGATAGGAAGAGAAGGCAAGATCATAAGAAGAAATAGGCAGATACATAAAAATATAGACAGATAGTTGTAGAAATAATAGTCAACCCATATCTGTCACCTTGGGAGAACTACCATAGCTTCCAGTGTAGGAAATGGGGGCACAAAACTCTGGTGGTAGGAATGGTGCCGAATTATACCCCTGTAATCTTACACACATATAGACACATATATACATATTATATACAAACTCAAAAAAACAACAAATAAAACCAATTATATCAGAGAAAAATAAAATATCAGGGTTCATTATATATATAAGGTAAATAAGATGCTGTGTCCAGTAAATTGCACATAGTATCATATACAAAAAACTAATTTTAAGATCCTGGCCCCCTATTGTAGGAGGGAGACTCCATGATTGTGTGTGTGTGTGTGTGTGTGTGTGTGTGTGTGTGTGTGTGTGCAGTGATAAATGCCACATATACTTTCAAAAGAAAAATAAAGTTACTCAGGAAATAATCAACATTATGAAATGAAAAATACCCAGAGTTGTTGATAAGATTACTCATATACTATAGAATTCCTTGACTAATGAAAAGTCAAGTTCCAAATCTGCAATGTGTAAGTACTTCTGCCCACCAAAATGTTCACTTACAATTATAGAAGAAAATAAATTGCAAACACTTCAAAACATAAAGAATTGTGTTGTCAGTCAGTTTTGGCTGCTGCATATATTCAGTTCAGAAGTTTAAAAAGTTCTACAAGCTGGGGGACACTATTACAGTATTTGACTCAACTGAACAATGGAGTGCTCAATTAAGATTTGATGTAAGACAGGTTTCAAAGCACTGCAGTGTACAGCTTATTAGCACTGGGTTTAGGCTGCCAGTATTTTAAGTCTTCCTGAACAACTCCAACAAGAAGGCATCTTTACTGACATGCTTTCCATTTTTATTATAAAACTCAGGTTACAGTAAATTCCATAGAGCATAAGAAAATATTAATTTAGAAATATACATAAGCCCTCCACACACAGTCATAGCTTTGTAATGGTGTATATAACTCTTTCCTCCATAAATACTGACTCAACATTCATTTGGCTTATGGTGTATTGAATCAAAAGTTCTACCTTGTAAATTCCATCATTTTTATGCCGTATTAGTAAGAGTTAAATACAAAATATTTTATTGACCTAAATCTTCTTCACAGGCCTGAGCAGTGTCATTATTATTATCAGTGTCAACCTCTGATCCTTATGACCTATAAAATCCTGCCCCGATAACATGGAAGTGGTCTGTTTTGAGTGCTGTTCTAATGATCCACATCCATTAATTGGCCTTTGAATCAATTTGAAAGGATACAGATGACACTTTAGAATGGTCTCTCCATAAGCAGCAACTTAAAATATGTAACAATGAATTTGTACAGTCATTTGAATACTTGTATGCAATTCTCAAAACTAAATACTTGCAAGCTACTAAATAAGTCTATAGAAACTGGAGTCTTTGAACTCTGGGTCAAAAGAAAATCAGGGACCACAGAGTTCCAAAAGAATTTTGGCTAAATCCATTGCTGGGGTAGGGGAGCTGTGATGTCATTCAGAACCAAGCAGGACCACTGAAGAAAAATGATTTGGATCAGGACTGGATCAGGTGCAAAGAAAAATGACAGTCCTGGTTTTTACCTTCTCCTAAGCATAGAGAGTCGTTTTCCCTTAGAAAGGAGAAACAGCTCACCAGGTGGATTTTCTAAGCCCAACTTTTAAGGGGAAGATAACCACAAACAAATAACACTGAACATTTCTGACTAATGGATGGCTCTGGTGCCTGAGGTACATAAGAAGGGAAGGGAAGGATAAAAATGGACACAAAAGTAGAAAGAGACCTGGAATGAATAATGAAGAATGAAAGCAATCTGAAAAGAACACCTGCTAGACTGACAACAGAAGAGGAACAGGAGAGCAAAGTAAGATAAATGCTCATCTTGAAGATATGTAAGATCGAAGGAAGGCGAAAAGAAGCAGGTATGAGGCAGTGATATAAATGAATTACACAGTAGCAGGCTTGTTTCAACACAGGTTTGAATCAATGCTATGCAAAGATCTATGATAACAGTCATACCGTTTTGTCGATGTTCAAAATAAGCAAGAATAATCAGGAGGAGTGATGGTGAGGCCTAGAAGTTGGGTCTATCTGTCTTTTCCTTTCCCTGCACTGTGGTTATTATTATTACAGTTAAGCTGTCACTAGTCAAAGTCTACAGACATAAGTCATTCTGTATAGCTGAGTGCCCTAACAGGTGAAAGTTTACCAATTTAAGAACTGACACCTTATGTTATGTTTTCATCTTTTTTTATTTAATAGCTTGCAAGCTACTTTACTGTTATTTATAGTAATCAGGTTCCTGTGAGCTTTTGTCCAATTTGTTCCCAATAACTAGTATGTAGGCTTGTTTGAGGTATTTATAAACTCAATGAAGATTCTGTAATTATTTCACTTTTCTTTTTATTTATTTATTTTATTTAAAAAAGGATAAATTAACAAATCCATAGGGTAGGAGGGGTACAACTCCACACAATTCCCACCACCAGATCTCCATATCCCATCCCTTCTCCTGATAGCTTTCCCATTCTCTGTCCCTCTGGGAGCATGGACCCAGGGTCATTGTGGGTTGCAGAAGGTGGAAGGTCTGGCTTCTGTAATTGCTTCCCTGCTAAACATGGATGTTGACTGGTCGGTCCATACTCCCAGTCTGCCTCTCTCTTTCCCTAGTAGGGTGGGTCTCTGGGGAAGCCAAGCTCCAGTACATATTGGTGGGGTCTTCAGTCCAGGGAAGTCTGTTCGACATCATGATGGCATCTGGAACCTGGTGACTGAAAAGAGAGTTAACATACAAAGCCAAACAAATTGTTGAGCAATCATGGACCCAAAGCTTGGAATAGTAGAGACGAAGTGTTAGGGGGGTACTCACTGCAAACTCTAGTGTACTTCTGCTCTCAGATATATATTTTGCAGTAGTTTATGGATACGTGTGAACATATGCTCTTTTCATTCAGAACTGATCCAAGTCTCACCTATTCTACTATTTTTTTTTTTTTTAGTCATTTCATGTATTGTCAATTTGTTTGTAGTTTTACTTCAAGCGTTCTTCTTATTGTTTAATTATATGGGAAATAATTACTAATATGGTGTTGGTTCATTTATTTATTTTGTCTGAATTTCTCAATAGATTGTGTCATTTTTGAGGAAAGATGACTAATTCATGTGATTTTACAATAATGTAGAAAATTTAACAGTCACTTAATAATACTAAATTGTACAAGTAAGGGAAATGGATTCGGCAAGTGTTTAGATTGTTTATTTGCATATAATTAATTAATGGGATGTGGAAACTGTATGCAGATATCTTTCTCCCTTGTCTAGTGAGTACTTCCTAAACTAAAATACTAGCTCATTTTTGCGACAGTTTTGTTTTGCCCTTTAACAAAGTTAACATGAATTACATGAATGATCTTAAGGTGTAGAAATGAGCTCAGTCTTTGTTACCTTTATCTGGAATATATATATGGCTCATGAGTTGGTCATTCATATTCTACAAAACTTGGTGGGAACCCAATTTACTTTTAGACTTCTCTGAAAGACTAGAAAGTGACACAGAATACTGCAAAGAAAGCTAAAAAGTATTTCCACCGAAGACATACTATTATCATAACAAAATCTCCTCTTAAGAATATATATAAATTTTCAAAAAGTAATAATAAGGAAGAGTAAAGGTGGAGACCAAACTGTCTCTAAGACTTTCCAATATTATAGTTGCATGATAAAGGAAAAGGACCTCAGTTGAAGGTGAGCATGTTTTGCAGACACATATCACAGGCAGATGAAAAACTGTACTCATTATATTAGCAACTGTACTTTAAATCATTACCCACTCCCAATGAAATGACAAAAGGAGGGGTTTGCAGGATACCATTGTGGTGGGGTAATGGAATTTTGTTCATATGGATGTATATTTATATAAAATTTTATAAACAATAATTAAATCACACACACTTAATATACGAGGCTGCAGAGATAACTTACCTGGTGGGTTACTTGCTTCAACCATGCTCCTGATCCAGACTTGAGTCCCAGCCCACATGGGGAGGGCTACCCACAGCAAGGAATTCAAATGCTACAGTCTCACTGTTAATCTCTCTCTCTCTCTACATGAAAAAAAAAAATTGCCCGGAGCTATTAAATGCATATTGAGACACACAAAACATTGTTACACATGCAAAATGTGCATTTCAGGATTTGAAGAAAGGTACAGTAATCTCCTGAAGTAGAAATAAATTGTGCATTGATTGTTTTCTTATGTGTATTATTAGTCTCTATTTTAGGTCCCATTGATACATGTCTGAATTATAGGGAATAGGGGAAATGAGATAAAACCTAAATTCTGATTAGGCAGATGATGTGAGTAGGTTTTCACCTCTGGGTTCATTGCAATGGTTGTGGGACACCCACTGCTTTGTAGATGTATTCCTGCAGACTTATGGTCAGTGCTCTTCACTCTTTTTTTATCATCATCATTATCTTTATTTGTTTATAGGAGAGAGGCAAACAGAAACTGTGAGGGAAGAGGGTGGATAGAAAGGAAAAGAGACAGAGAGACACCTGCAGCCCTGATTCACTACTCTTGGTATTTTCCCCAAGTAGGTTAGGACCTGGAGCTTGAACCTGGATCCTTGTGCATTATAACATGTGTGCTCAACCAGGTGCACCACCACCTGGCTCTTCATTCTTTATCTCAAACACCAAAGCTCAAATCTATGAATTCAAAAGAAAGTCAGTGAAACATTTTGATATATAATTAATTTAGAGATATAAATTAATCTATATTTTCAGAGCTTGAAAAGCAATGCATTTTCTTCATTGACTATTTTGGTTGTTATTTAGTGTTAAAGTAGTTTGGTTACTTCCTTACTCCTTTTAAGATAGTTCACTTTTTATGGTAGATTAAGAGCACTATCTTGGTAAATGTGACAAACTAGATAGGGGTTTATTTATCATTTGGTGGGTTCCGTGTCAAGTGTATCTATTTGCAATTTAAATGATAAAGTTTTTGAAAGATAAGCCAACTCAGACTTTCTCCTAGTGTAACTTACATAATAATGATTCAAAATGAATGCAAAAGGTAAGAAGTGTAGAAAATAAATGCAATGTTAAACACATATAGACATGTGTATATATAAATACATACGACATAGTATGAAGCATGTTCTTCCTAAAATTAATACAATAATATAGCTTTAAAAGCAATTCTTCACTTCCCACCAGGGTCATCCTTGGGGCTTGGTGCCTACATGGGTATATCCTTATTGCCAGGTTCTCTTTCCTTTTTAGCTTTGCTTATAGAGGCAAACAGATATAGACAGAGGGTGAAGGGAGCTGGAGAGATTGAAGGAGAGAGAAAAACTAAGAGATCCACATGTTTCACTGTGGCAGCATTTGTTCTCTTTCCTTTTTAGCTTTGCTTATAGAGGCAAACAGATATAGACAGAGGGTGAAGGGAGCTGGAGAGATTGAAAGAGAGAGAAAAACTAAGAGATCCACATGTTTCACTGTGGCAGCATTTGTGGTGCTTCCTCTCTACAGCTAGGGGCCAGAGACTTGAACCTGGGACCTTACTCATTATAACCAGTGTGCTCTACTGGGTTCACTGCCTCACATATTCTAAATGTAGTATTGAATAGGAATTAAGGAGGGGTCATATAGCACTTGCACTACATGTCAAAAGCCCTGGGTTGAATCTCCAGTACTATGTGAAAGAGCAACAAAGACAAAATAAGAACTACCTGGGTAACAGAACAGTTCTTTAATCTCTTCTCTCTCTCTAATTAAAATAAAAATTGAACCAAGGAGTTTCCTTAAAGGTAGATAGTATGTTTTACATGATTGAGATCTTGGTTTCATTTCCTGACATCCATTTAAAAATGAATCCAATCGGGGGTCGGGCGGTGGCGCAGTGGGTTGAGCGCATGTGGCGCAAAGCTCAGGGACCGGAGTAAGGATCCCGGTTTGAGCCCCGGGCTCTCTACCTACAGGGGAGTCGCTTCACAGTCAGTGAAGTGGTCTTCAGGTGTCTTTCTCCCCCCCCCCCGCATTCCCCTCCTCTCTCCATTTCTCTCTGTCCTATCCAACAACGAACACCATCAACAGTGGCAATAATGGTGACCACAATGAGGCTACAACAACAAGGGCAACAAAAAGGGGGGGGGGGATGGCCTCCAGGAGCAGTGGATTCATGGTGCAGGCACCGAGCCCAGCAATAACCCTGGAGGAAAAAAAAATGAATCCAATCGTAATACTGCAGGTCACTTAGCAAAGAGAGGATTCATTGTCATTCCCTTCTAATAATCATGTATGGTTCACCAACAGCTACAAGTTAACCCTGGCCATAGACTTTAATGTATTCCTTAGCACAGTGTTTTAATAATTACCTGTTTTATTTTCTGTGCTTGGATATTCACTCCTGGGTCCTTCAGTAAACTTTGACTTTCCATTTTGAATATTCCTTCACATATGAAAATTAGTGGAGAATATGTGACAACTAACTTTTGAATGTATCTACTGATGAAGGAATATGAATTATCCCCAAAGTCCAAAGAATGATAGTGATAGTTAATATGTTCAAACACTTGTCTGCCTAGCAACTTTTTTGTTTAATCCTAATAATAATAGAGGTTTTAGGCATATATTATGGCTTTGCTATACAGATAAAAATCTGAGGGGTAAGGGGAGAGGGGAGGGGGAGAAGGGAGAGGGGAAGGGCAGGGCAGGGAAGGGAAGGGAAGGGGAGAGGAGGGGAGGGGAGGGGAAGAAAAAGACAGTAGTAGCTCCCACATCTATGGGCAACTAAATGTAAATCCCTTCCCCACAATCTACTATAACTACAACAGGATAGATCCAGGATAAAAATACACCTACTAGGTTCAAGAGCTGGGTTACTCTACTCTCTATTTCACTTTCTTAAAAAAGAAAAACAGAAGTACCTTTAATTTTCAAAGGTTTCTTAACTATGTCATATATGTTTGAAGGATAGTTTCTTAAAGTCTCAGTCATTTCCATGTGACTAAATACTATAACTATTCAAGGTAAGAGTCTACTTTTAAATCATATGTAGTTTGATCTTTACCAAGAGGCACTGGCTCCTCCCATCACACAATTCATAATCTGCTTGTGGGGGTTTTATTGCTGTGTGTTTAATATCTCAGGTTCTGACTTCATGTATAAAAAACATTTGAATTCATGGATCTACTGCCAGCAAGCCATGTGAATGGCATTACTTTTGTTGTTGTTGTTAAGTCACAGTCCCTTCTTCTTAAACAAGACTTAGAAATATTAACCACCAAATTCTGATGTAGGGATTAAATGATATGATGTGTATAGAACCTTCTACAATATCTCTGACTTTTGACAACTGTAGCTATTATCAGTACTGTCACAATATTTGCACTTCTAAAAACATAAGCAGTGATACAAAGCACTTTGTGATAAGTTGAAATCTAGTGGCATGTACATCACATGTTCAAGAAAGCCAAACTCTAATCCACTCTCTTCCACAAAGTTCTCCCCGAGGGAGTACATGATACAATTTTAAGAAATACTAGTAAAGTGTGAATGGATTGTACACTTTCCATTTGAATTTATTTTTGTCCTCTGAACATGTCTATCTAATGCCTATCCTATTTTGCTCTTTAGGACCTGGAGTCATACTGCACAGTGTGCATACCTTCTATAGGAATTTATTCTATTATTACTGTTTAACTATTCATCTCTTTATGTCTTGTCTTCAGAATGATTTATTTTGAAAGGAAGAGATTGTTATTTCATCTCTGTATATATTATTTTAATGTTTAATGGGTGAGTTTTTTTATTGTAACTGTTAAACATATATGTTACTTTAGCTTCTTTATATTTGATTTGCTTGGCTTTGATTTTATAACAGGCCTAGGAGCATTTTTTAATGTTTATTTAATTGTTTATTCTCTTTTGTTGCTCTTGTTGCTTTATTGTTGTAGTTATTGTTGTTCTTGATGTTGTCGTTGTTGGATAGGATAGTGAGGAATGGAGAGAGGAGAAGACAAAGAGGGGGAGAGAAAGACAGACACCTGCAGATCTGCTTCACTGCCTGTGAAGCGACTCCCCTCCAGGTGGGGAGCCGGAGGCTCAAACCGGGCTCCTTCCTCCAGTCCTTGTGCTTTGTGCCACCTGCACTTAACCCGCTGCACTACCGCCTGACTCCTGGAGCATTTTCATAGATCTTCTATACTTCTATGATTATAACTACAAATTTTTTTGTCCTATTTTACACAGGAGATTTAGAGGGAGTGACTTATTCTAGAAAGATTGAGCTAGCCGTCACAAAATAATTGCACCAATTTAGGCAGATTATTACCTATTACTAAAAGAAAAATCTAACATTTAAAAATCTTTACTTTTTATTTGATACAATTTTGAAGTCTTTAGACTGCATCATATGAATTACTGATTCTTCTTCTTCTAGCGTTTGCCCTTCTTCCGTAGCCAGTCAACAGCGTCAGGTTGAGCCTGATGTAAAGTGTCGAGACCTCCTTTGAATCTGGAGAGGTGGCAGGTTACTGATAAAACTAAATATCTGTACTTTATTATCTTTGTAATTTATTCTTCTGGGAGAAAAAGTGCATCAATATATTCATATTGGACAAGACTTGAGGTTCTAGGTACATAAGAAAATATGGGAGAGTCGTGTGGTAGTGCAGCAGGTTAAACAAACGTTGCGAAAAGCATAAAGACCACCATATGGATCCCGGTTCGAACTCCTGGCAGCCCACCTGCAGGGGAGTCTCTTCACAGGCTGTGAAGCAGGTCTGCAGGTGTCTCTCTTTTTCTCCCTCTCTCTGTCTTCCTCTCCTCTCTCCACTTCTCTCTGTCCTATGTAACAACGACATCAATAACAACAAGAACAAAAACAAGGGCAACAAAAAGGAAAATAAATTAAAAAAAGAAAATATGAGAAAGAACTTACTCAACAAAGTAGCGGTGCCAAGTGCTTGTCTTTATCAGTCAAGTCCAGTGTGTTTAGTTTTGGTTGTTTTTATTCCTGCTGTTTTCACATTGGCAATCACTTAAAAAAGTGCTCCTAATGAATGACTATAATTATTCTAAAGTAAGATATTTGAGTTGTAGGTGACATGAGGATGGTTACAGAGGAGTTGAAACCTGTGGTAAACTTCAGAATTTAGAGTCAAACTGAAGAAGAGATTTTTGGGAAGGAGTCATACATACGTATGGATGATGAAAAAATGTGGGTGATTGATGAAGAACAAGTGTAAATTATTCACTCAGTGACTTATAGGAACTATTTACCTGAAGTAAGTGAAATATAATGTGAACTGCATTATAATATATTTCTTAAGTTTTATACTAATTATTTTCTTGATTTGTCAAAAGACACTAAAGCCAAACAGACCAGACCAGAAAGATTTCTCCATTTCCTATATGGTCCACAATGGGAGCTTTTACTGTTTATTTGCCAGTAAAACAGTCTACAACAAATTAGATGGCAGGGAAAATTTAATTCTTTATCCAATTTATCCAACCTACATAGACACTTAGCTTTTCAGAGCAATAGTTTCTTAGTCTATTTCATTAATTCTAAACGGTGCCGAACTGTTTCAGGATAAACCTGGAGAGGAATCAATTTGCTTATGGGGATTTTCTATTGTTCTTAGAAGCAAGATACACAAGAAGCAATGAATGCCATTGCTAATAGATGATATTGCAGATACCTATGCTTTCAACTAGTTGGTGGTACCTTGTGTCAAGTTCTTTAATGTCTTTGCTAGACTTACTCATCTAGAGAGATTTTTTCCTATCATTTCCCATTCTCTTTAGTAAACTAAGATTTTTAAGAATTAGGATTTTGAAAGTGAACTTTTTTTTTTACAGAAAACACATATATACATACAAATAGACTATCCTTAAATAAAATTACTGTTTTTGAGAATGTTGACATAAAGATATTTAATATTTTGTTAACAGCTACCTTATGCTGATGTTCTGGTACTAGTACTAACTAGCTCTAGACTAAGACTTCTGTGTTAGTTTTAGACTCTTGGGTAGGGAATGTAACAACTTGTAAGAAGCTTTATTGCTAGTTGATACTCTAGCTGAAATTTGAACCTAACTGACCATGCTCTATTTCTGTTCGTTTTATTAGCTTACTTACAACTAAAGTGAAAAGAATTTAAATGCAACCAAAAATGCAAATAGCAATAACTTCTGATACTACTTTAGTGTTTCTTCTTTTATTACTGTGGCTTCACCACTCTGAGCCAACTTTTTAGTTAGAAAGAGGCAGAGACAGAGAGACAGAAGAAAATAAAACAAAACAAAAAAAAGCAAAAGAACACCACAGGACCCAACTTTCCCTGAATATAATGTAGGCTGAAATGGAACCTGGGTCCTATGTATGCCAAAGAAGTCACCCTATCAGGGGACCTATGCTACCAGCTCTATTTGCAGATTGTTTAGGAACATGGAGATTGGGTATAATTTGATACTGAGGTCCTTTAGAAAGAATGCTTAAGGTTTAGATTTTAAAAGCAAAGTGCTATATTAGACATGAATGTCAGGAAACATAATTGCGTTGATTCTCATTTATTTTTGGCACTATTAGCAATTGTGGAATTTATTGCATATACAATAAATGCATTGTCATAACTTGTACTGCCCATGACAAAAAAAAAATGAATGTGAATATAAACTAGTATGGGAGAAGCGAGTGGGGATTTGGAAACTGGAATCAACATTTTAACCTTTCTCCAGTGAGAGCACATAAAAATGAGTAAGCACATCCTGCTTTCCCCTTTCTCTGCATCCTGTCTTAGCAACATAAATACTAATTGGTTGCTATGGTGATCTCAAGCTTGTAACTAAAAGGGAGGTATCTAGGTAACAGTGTCTGAAGGTGAGAATGATGAATGCTTCCACTCTGGAGTCTCATAGGGAGATGGTACTGAAGTATGAAAACTGGCGAATGTAGCCTCAGCTCCAAAAGATTGGTAAATTTGTTAATTTTACCCTCATCATTTCTGACTGCATCAATTCATCTACCTCCTGAGACTGGATTGCCTTCATATAAGTGAGGCTCTGAAGTTGACAAGTTCCATAAACTTGCAGTCAATGAGAAATACCAGTTATGGGCAGAATTTAGCACTTAATACACTTTTGATTTTATTGCTGAAAAGGGTTCAGCTGCACTAAGATGATTTAAGCTATCAATGAGATGCAGTGGAAAGAGCCTAGTAAAATCATAGTCACTCTATGCCTCTTCTCAATGACTCATGGTTTTATTAAGAAATCTCATTCTTTAGGGCCCAAAGGATGAACAGCATCCCTGCAAGTCAAGACCCTTGTGCTTTAATCCGTGGCTGCCACCAATCAGTTGCACAAACTGTCATGCAACCTTTCCAGTTCCTGTTTTCTCATTTATGAAGGGGATGGTATCAAGGTCTCCTCTCAGGCTGTTGTGGGGATTAAGGAATGAATTACTCTAAAGTACTTTGCAAATACAAGTGCTATATAAATGCTAAATACCAGCCTATGACTTTGATTTCATTAGTTCTTCACGTTTAAAAGTTTCGGTGTGTGTGTGTGTGGGGGGATCTCAGTAGTCATAAGAGTTCAAGGAATGACTCTATAAAAAGAAATATATGTACATAGCTATACACACATACGGCTATCTACTGTTGTGTAAAACTTCATATCCATTTATCTAGTCAGTATTTTTTTAACATTTATTTATTTGATGTAACTGAGAGAAATTGAGAAGGGAATGGGGGAATAAAAAAAAAGTGAAATATAAACACCTATGGCACTGCTTTATCACTTGTGAAGCTCCCCCCAAGCAGGTAGAGACTGGAAACTTCAACTCAGGTCTTTGTGTGTACTGTGACATGTGCAAACAACCAGATGAGCCACCACTCACTCTTAGATAGTGCTGTGCAAGATTTTTGTTCAGTGATATCTGTTATTTGTTTTTGCTGAGTTGGTTCTCATTTGTGCACATTTTCACCACTCCATAATTCTTTTTCATTCATATATAGAACAAACCAGAAGCACAAGAGCAAGGGACTTCTTCCAGTGCCTTAGCATCTCCCAGGTTGTTCTGGATCTTGATCCACAGCGTTCTCATAGGACAAAACACAAAACCTATTTGGTGAGGTTATGTCTCTCAGGCAGTTATCAAGATATTGAAGGGAATTTCAACTGTCTTGGAACTGACTTCTAGAAGATGGGCAGAGTCATTAGTATAATACTTAGGAGGGTGACAACATGTTTAGGTCTTATTTAGAAGCAGGACAAATTCATTTACTCCTACCACCCTCCCCTGTCTTCTCTCCATTTATGAAATAGAAATAATGCAGAGGCTATCTAGAATATAATTAAGGGAGAGAGTCCATCAGTTCTTCTGTCTCTAGTTAAGGGAAATTTGTGAGGATGTGATTTTATTCTACAGAGTAGGTTGTACTCAGGGACTCAAAGGAGTAGCTTATATCAACACGAGGAAGAAGGACTCCTCTCTTCTGTTATTATTGTTGTCATGTGCATGTCTAATTGTTTGTGACTACTGTCATTTTGATCAAGGAAATACCTTTTTCAAATCAAATAGTGGGACTATAAACTATAGTCCTTCCTTCTCTCCATTCCATCCTCAATAATGATATTTTCTCTGTCCTTTCCAGTATTTGACATTCTCTCAGGTATAAAGCACTACCTTGGGCAGAGGGCAGATAGCATAATGGTTATGCAAAGAGACTCTCATACCTGAGGCTACAAAATCCCAAATTCAATCCCCCACACTACCATAAGTCAGAGCTGAATAGTGTTCTGGTGAAAAAAAAAAAAAAGGCAATACCTTATTGTCTTTATTTGCATTTCTCTGATAATCAGTGATTTTGAGCACTGTTGGTCCTCTGGATTTCTTTAGTGGAGATTTTATTTATTTTTATTGTGGAGTTATTTACATATTTGGTTATTAGTAATTTATCACATGCATAGCATGTAAATATTTTCTGCCACTCTGTAGGGTGTCTTTCTCTTTTGATGGTGATTCTTTTTGCTGTGGATGATTACCATTTGATGTAGACCCATTGGTTTATTTTTGATGTTTTTTTACTTTACAGGTGTACCTGAGTCTCTGATGACACTTTCAAAGCATAGATTGTGAAGTGTTCTCTCTCTGTGTGTGTGTACGTGTGTGTGTGTATGTTTTCTTATATACTTAATGTTTTCTGGTCTAATGTCCATTTTTTCAGTCTATCAATAGTTTGCTTTTATACATAGTTACCTATAAAATTTAGATGGAAGAGAGTTTTGCCAATATTTTCCTTTAAGTATTTGGTAGTTTCTGGCTTAACATACAATGCCATGCTCCATTTGGAGTTTACCTTTTTTGTGGTGAAAATGTACTAGTTTGGTTTCATTCTTCTGTACATATTCAACCTGATTTTCCCAACATGTGTTGAGGAGACTCATTGCTCCACTTAATAATTTGGGACCTTTTGTCAAAATTAGTTGACCTTAGGCATAGGGCCTTATTTCTGGGCTCTTAATTATATTCAGTGGGTCAGTGTGTCTGGTTAATGGGTAGGGGTATGAGCCTGTGTTAAGGATTTGGCTATCTCCTTGTTTCAGGAAGTACATCAACCGAGAGTCTGGTTGCCTCTAGCCTATGTGCAGTTCAGGGCCAAGCATGGGAAAGCCGTGATTTCAGACTCTAGTAAGACTGGCATGAAAACAGGCTGTCCCTTCAGAATATTCTCTTTCCTGTTTACAGCCCACTGCCACTGAATTTCTCTGTGTTACCAGTAAGTCTAGTTGGTCTTATTTTTCTGAAGACTTAGTCTAGGCACAACATTGGAACTAGGGAAGGATGGGCAAGAGATTACATTCTCTGGGATGTTTAATCTCCTGGTTTCCAGTATCCACAAACAGTTCATTGGAAATCACTCCTCATCAGTGCTTATACTTTACTCTCCCAAATCCTCTCTAGGGTCTAAAAGGCTATGGGGTAGTTTGGCTTCACTTTCTAGACTACCAGCTTGAACAAGTTCACTCAATGGATGTTAGATTCCCTTATGTATGTGTCCTAGGGCATTGGTGAATCTAGTACATATGTGACTCCCTTTTCTGACTCTAGGAATATAATGTATTTCACAGTAAAATTTTTTTCTGCAGTAATCTGAACTGTGTTTACTTCTAGAATGTAGTCTTACACAGGTTCTTTTTCACCTTTGGGGACAGAATTCTGGAATATAACCTCCAAAGACTTGAATCCTGGGGGGCTGGTGGTGACACACCTGGATAAGTGCATCAATTTGATGCACAAGGACTCTGGGTCCAGCCTCCATCCCCATTTGCAGGTATGTATTTGGGGGGGGGGGCTTCACAAGCAGTGAAGCAATGTTGTAGGTTTCTCTCTGTCTCTCTATCCCACTTCCCTTTTAGTTTCTATCTTATCAAATAAAATAAATAGAGTTAAATTATTTTAAAAAGAGAAGGGTTGAATCCTTAGCTTCCAGGCTTGAGAGTGAGCAGGAGGCAAAAAGTAAGCAAGTAAGCAAACTAACAAAAACCTCTGTTTTCCTTCATTGTTCTTAGTTCTGCTGTTCACATGTGTTACAGGTTTCTTTAGTGGCTTTATTTGGATATCATTCTCTGAAGTTTCTCGTTTTCAGTGTGATCACTTTTTAGGACATATAGTTCAGGATCTGAATAGATTTCTTGAGAACAAGTTCTTAAGCTTGATTTCTGACCATCCTTTTTTCATTCCAGTTCTTTAAAAATTCTTATGTGAATATCAAAACCTCTAGATGGTATATAACACTCGCTGGTCAGCTACATGTCCATTTATTATTTGCTTTGTATATACAGAGACTACACTCCACATAATGGATGTCATTCTGTGTTTAGAAGTGTAGTTGGGGGGCCAGGCAGTGGTGCACCTGGCTCAGTGCACACATTACAGTGCACAAAGACCAAGGTTCAAGCCCCTGGTCGCCACCTGCAGGAGAAAAACTTCATGTGTGGTGAAGCAGTGCTACAGGTGTCCTTCTGTCACTCTCCCCTTCTCCTTTCAATTTCTCTGTCTCCATCCAATAATAAAGTAAATAAAAGTTTTTTTTTAAGGGTAGCTGGAAACAGGATAGACTGACTGCCTTCTAAAACCAAACTGAGAGGTAAAGAAAGATGCTTAACCTATGTGAAAGAGCTTATCTTTCCATATTGTTTTTTTTTTCTTTTTCTCTTTTGTTTATTGTAGTTATTATTGTTGTTGATGTCCTCATTGTTGGATAGGACAGAGAGAAATGGAGAGAGGAGGGAAGTCAGAGAGAGAGAGAGAAGGATAGACACCTGCAGACCTGCTTCACCGCTTGTGAAATGACTCCCCTGAAGGTGGGGAGCCAGGTGCTTGAACCGTGATCCTTATGCTGGTCCTTGCGCTTGACACCATGTGTGCTTAACACACTGTGCTACCGCTCAACTCCCCCATATTGTTTTAAGTTAAGAAAAATGTTAACTAGAAAACAGCATGAGAAATGAGAGCAGTATTATCAGCAGGGAGCCAGCCGCTTGCCTACCTTTCTCCTTTCTGATAATTAACCATCGTCTCTGTGCTTTTACATCTTCTTTGTATTGGTATTTCACCATTTAGTGACCCTAATAGCAAAATGGTTTGATAACAAATATTAAAATGAATAAATAATTACAGTCACGAATCTTCCTGAACTGATTTGTCAGTGACACTATTATATAAAATAAGGTTGATATAATTTCAAAGAACATTCTTGTGTTACTTTTTTTTTATATTTGTCCTTGATTCTGATACCTTTTAAGAAGAATGTAAAGATACAGTTGGTGTTGCATGTGTCGTGGCAGAGGTAATCATTTTGCTCGACAAAGAGGTAATTTAAACCCAAATTACGGATCAGTTTGCAGTATCAGATGCATTTTTACAATTTTTATTTTGATATTTAACCAATTTAATGATGAACACACTAATACTTGTTTAGTAATTCTGATCTTATCACACAAAATGTTCCATTTGGCCTACATTTGATACTATTTTACAGCCCATCCTATTCAGCATACAGATATTTTAAAACTCACAGTATCTGTATATATTTCATGTTTAATGTCCTTTTTTTGGCATTGTGTAAAAGTGTATTTACCATAGTACTCCTTAGACTTATAATAAACAGAATTGTTGATGACTGTATGTTGAGAATTTCTTTGTACACTCCTTAAAGTAGAATATGAGTAGATAGAAATACAATCCTGTATCTTCCACACTGGTCATAATTGCAAGACTGAGATCATAAGAGAAACTACTAATTTAAAGATTAACTTGAGAAATACTTGAGAGGAAAAGTGAAATTGGTTTTTTTTCAAATAGCTATCTTAAGTGTATACTTTTTGATATACTCTGAATTTATAAAACATATGGCAGTGTACTGATGACATTTAACACTGAAATTCAGTGCAGTTATTGAGAACCTACTATGCTCCAGACTCTAATTACATGTATTTCTTTCTCAGCCTATGCATGTCATTTTTATAGTTGTATTTTAAATCTACCATTTTTCTTTCCATGGTCTGACCAATCATTTTTTATTTATATTTTAGGCAATAGCCTGTAATAAATAGTGCATACCTCTGATAGGAACAGAGGAAGTTTCTCTTGATACTCTTAGCCCCAAATTTATAAGATGTTTTGGTTTAATAGCTAAGCACTCTGATCTTGAGTGAAAAATACACTTTTGAACCTGGATGTGTATCCTAAGTGTGGTATATGCTGGGTGAGGGAGAGAGGAGAGAGAGGAAGAGAAAGAGGATGAGGGAGAGAAAGACAGAGAGAGAGAGAGAGAAAGAGAGAGAGAGAGAGGGAAAGAGAAACAACTCAGGACAGATGGAAGAAGAATTGATTAAAGTAAATTAGGTTATTTGGATTACAAGTACCTAATAATGGCAAATCAGCCATGCCTTCAGGCAAATAGCAAAATGGTGTCATTTACTCTAGGTTATATATAAACAAAAGCCAACAAAAGGAAAAAAAAAAAAAAAACAAAGATAGTTTTGTCAAAAATGCCATAGCAGATCTCTCTCATGTCTCCTTGACCTAAAAGTGTTCCAGAAGCATGTTTTTTTTCTTCTGCTTGAAATAGTGCATTTATTAATTTTTTCAATTGTCTTTATTTATTTATTGGACAGAGACAGTCAGAAATTGAGAGGGAAGGGGGGGATAGAGATGTAGAAAGGCAGAGAGTAACCTGCAGCTTTTTTTCAACATTTGTGAAGCTCTCCTCCTGCAGGTGGGGACCTGGGGCTTGAACCTGGGTCCTTGTACACTGTGATGTGTGTGCTTAACCAGGTGTGCCACAACCTGGCCCCAAAATAGTGCATTTATTGTTCAAGCACTGAGCCCCAGTGATAACACTGGTGGAAAAAGATTAACAATAGCAGCAATAATAATACAGAGATATATGTCTCCTGTACCCAAATCCTGCCAATACTAACATCTGATCTTGCTTTATTTTATTTAATAATGATCACTAAGACCATAGGATAAGAGAGTTACAACTCAACACAGTCCCCACCACCAGAATTCCATATCCCATCCACTCCATTAGAAGCTTTCCTGTTCTTTATCCTTCTGGGAGCTTGGAGCCAGGGTCACTATGGAGTGCAGAAGGTGGAAGGTCTGGCTTCTGTAATTGCTTCTCCACTGGGCATGGGCATTGGCAGATCGCTACTCCCTGCCTGTTGTATCTTTCCCTAGTTGGGCAAGGGTTTGGGGAGGTGGGATTGCAAGGTACATTGGTGAGGTCATTTGTCTAGTGAAGTCAGGTTGGATCATGGTAGAAACTGAAACTTGGTGGCTGAAAAAGCATTACAATATAAAGCAGAACAAATTGTTTAGTAGTCAGGAATCTAAAGGTTAAGACTATAGCAGATGAGATTTGGGTCTCCATTTTGGAAAAAGCTAGTAGACCCATTTTGGGTATATTCCAAGGGATCCATGATTTTACTGATTTTAGCTTGATCCCCACATGCAGGTGGGCTAAAGGTATTATCTGGGGAGTTGGTGTCAGAGTTAGAAATATTAGTCACTATACCAAATACCACAGCTTCCTATCAAGTCAGAATCTGTATTTCCTATGATGAAAGAAAGATTCAATATCCCTTCATCATTAGTGAAGGGTATACACAAATAATGTTGGAATTTTGTTATAACTTAAAGTAGTCTGGTAAAGATTAACATAAATCTAGAACTTTTAACTGTGTTACTCTTCAATTAACTTTTTTTCTATTAAACCTTAACACAGAAGTGCTACTTAGTGAACTGCTGGTGGACAAGGGCCTCTGAAAAACTGATCCAATAAGAGGTAGGCCAATCTTCATAATATTACATTGGTTACTTAATCAAATGTGTTTAGTTTGTATGTATATGTGTGAGTATGTACATGCATACACACATTGCTTATTTAACAATCTAAAGACCTTGGGAAATTTACTGTATCTCCCCTTGAAAATCTCTATTACCAAATGAGGAGGGAGGGGCAATAATATTTGCACAGTATTTTCACTAGATTCTTATTGGGAAGACTGACTCTAAGAGAATTCTAAGCTGGAAATGACATAGAAATCCAAGGCATTTCCATGCCACTTTCTCATTTACACTCTAAAGTCCCTCAAGCAAGATAAAAATTGTCCAGAGGAAAATTTTATTTTCATATAAATAAATAACTAGGTAAAAGAATAGTTTGAATAAAAACTCATGATTTGAGATTTGGACTTATTTTGAAATGAGGTCAGCCTGGTTGGATTTTGAATTTCAATAGAGAAATTTTGCATAGCTCCCTATGCTATCCAAAGATATTTTAAATGCTGGGAAGAAGAAAGTCCCTCACTGATAGCAGCAGGAACCACACTGGCAGAGTTAAAGGAAGTTGAGAAGCACATGCAAAATGAGGAGAACAAATGTAGATTTTCTCTCAGTGTGTTCAAAGAACAGTAGAATAAAAGAAGCAAAGGGAGATAGTCAGGAAGGCAGCTGATACAGCACCTCTAGAGACAGGAGGGTTTCTATTGAAATATTAGAGGAGAAACATGGAATAGAAAGGGTGTTTATGTGCCCATGGGGATGAGCGTGGAACAGTGACAAGGACACAACATAGAGAATCTGATTCCCTGGCCTTATATCCTGGTCCTACTGTTAACTGAATCTTTTGACTTTGGGCAAGGTCATAGCAAGTCTAAGATTCAAAATTTCTCAACAGTGAGAATATTTGGGTAAGGATAGGATTTCTTTCAGAGTCCACTTGATTTCATGGCAGACTTAGTTAAGGTTTCAGAATGTCTTATTATTAGTTTTTTATTTATAAAAAGGAAACATTGACAAAACCATAGGATACGAGGGGTACAACTCCACACAGTTCCCACCACTAGCACTCCGTGTCCCATCCCCTCCCCTGATAGCTATCCTATTTAACCAGCTGGGAGTCTGGACCCAAGGTCATTGTGGGATGCAGAAGATGGAAGGTCTGGCTTCTGTAATTGCTTCCCTACTGAACATGGGCATTAACTGGTTGATCAATTTTCCCAGCCTGTCTTTCTCTTTCCCTAGTGGGGAAGGACTCTGGGGAAGTGAAGTTCCAGGACACATTAGTGGGGTTGTCTGTCCAGGGAAGTCTGGTTGGCATCATGCTACCAACTGGAACCTGGTGGCTGAAAAGAGAGTTAGTACATACAGCCAAATAAATTGTTGACTAATTATGAACCTAAAGGCTGGAATAGTGCAGATGAAGGGATGGGGAGATTCCTCCATTTTGAAGATAGCTAGTAGGTATATTTTAGTTATATTCCAAAGGGCCTGTGGCTATACTAGTTTTTTTTTCCCCCTGAACCTGAAATTTGAAATCCAGGTGGAACCAAGTTATTGTCTGGGAAGATGATGTCATGGCTGGAAAAGGACCAGAAAGCTAGATCAGGGGAGAGAGTAGCTCCCTAATATTGGAAAGGTGTATAAATATTGTTGACTGTAAACACCATCAATTTGATGTGATCTGGGGCACATATTCAGCTTAGGAGCCTATGCGACCTCTGCATCCCTGTAGATCTGAGCTCATGTTCTGTGGTCATGAGTAGGAACATTCCAGGCTGACCCAATATCAGAACCCATCTTCCTCAGGTGTAGCATAGAGTATGTAGTCCATCCTCCCTTCGGAGGATGGAACATTCTCTACAGTTGATCCAAGTTGAGGGCAAGGTCCTATGGAGGGCCCACAGAGGTGTCTATTTTGTTGTTCCTAATAGAGATGACCAGTAACAATGGAGACAGGAATTGTCTTAATCTTTCTGTATACTGTGTTACTATAAGAGAATTGCCATTGCAAATTCAGCATTCAGAAAATGTGGCCAATCTTACTGATAGAGGTGTACAGACACCTACACACACACAAGCATGCACATCAGTCAGAGTCTAAAGTCTGGTAAACAAATAGAATATCATCATGACCTAAGATAAAACAGTGTTTTTTTTTTTTTAATGTTTTGAAACTCTACAGCATCTAGAACATTATACATGTATTTTTATGCCTAACTAATTAAGAAGCATATTTTCACCAACACTAAGAAAGCTATTTGATATCGTTTAATTATGACCCTTACTTGAAGGTTGTGATCGCAAAGGGTCTTGATTGGAACCCTGTAACCTGTTTATTAAGATTTCTTCATATAAATATAATCCATATGAGTTCCCCAGTTAAGTCAAGTTCTAAATGATTAACCTGACTCAATTTTTCAAGGATGTGTTCCTGTTGAATGTATCCATCATTGTGCTTCAAAATGCCATAGTCTAAAAAATATAGGATAATACATATGTATGACATATAGTGTTAGATAGTACCCAATGTCCTAGAAATAAATGAAGATACTCTTGAAAGACATGTAATGATATTTTAATATTGTATTTCATTTGTATAACAACTATGAATGATTTAAAATTATTTATTGTATTCAAATGTTTACAATATGCAAAAAATTAACATCAAACTCACTTAAGGATACCTAAACTCCTCAAAGTATCTCACATTTGAATTCCAATGAATCTCAAAATCAAATTTAATGTTCAATCATGACAGATGTATTATAAATTTGATTGCATATGTTCCTTTTCTGAAAATGATGTTTATTATAGTTTTACTGTCTTGCTATTTTAACATATACTTCTTTTTTTGAATTCTAAATTTTTATATTTATTGATTCTTTTATTTATTTTTATTTTTTTATTTAAGAAAGGAGATATTAACAAAACCATAGGATAATAGGGGTACAGTTCCACACAATTCCCACCACCTATCTCCATATCCCATCCCCTCCCCTGATAGCTTTCCCATTCTCTATCCCTCTGGGAGTATAGAACCAGGGACTTTGTGGGTTGTGGAAGGTAGAAGGTGTGGCTTCTGTAATTGCTTCCCTGCTGAACATGGGTGTTGACTTGGTCTATCCACACTTCCAGTGTGCTCTCTCTTTCCATAGTAGGGTGGGTCTCTGGGGAAGTGGAGCTCCAGTACACATTGGTGGGGTTGTCTGTCCAGGAAAATCTGGTCTGCATCGTGCTGGCATCCGGAACCTGGTGGCTGAAAAGAGAGTTAACATTCAAAGCCAAACAAATTATTGAACAACCATGGACCTAAAGACTGGAATAGTGCAGATGAAGTGTTGGGGGGTATTCCCTGCAGGCTCTTGTGTACTTCAGTTTTCAGGTATATATTTTTCCCTAGTTTATGGGCACGTGTGAACACATGCTCAATCTCAGGGGACCTGGACTATATCTAGGTTTGGAGACTTTATTGGGGAGTGGAACACCTGGAATGGAATTAGAGAATACTATGAAAAGAAAGGTCTCACCCAAGTGATGAAGCTGAAGGGTTGTCATTCCAAACCTGAAGTCTCTGGATACAGTCTGAAGTGAAGCATGCTGGGGTGGCACTGGTTGCGTTGATTGGGTTGTGATCTGCGGGTACAATATTATTTTATTTGAATTGAGAGAAGCATGCAGGAAAGTGGGCCCCACCCTAAGGTTCCAGGACTGGGGAAAATATAGGCTTAACATATCATTCTACATGATATTATATTTTAATATGTATTTCACAATGCTTACTGAACCAGCATGCTAGGATTTCACCATAGCAAAGGTTCCAATCAAGATATACAGTAACCTTTACTTTCAGGTGTATGTGGGAAAGTGTTTTACCAATGTTTTCCTCTAAGTATTTGATTGTTTCTGGTCTGACATCTAGGTCTTTGATCCATTTGGAGTTGATTTTTGTTTCTGGTGAGATAAAGTGGTTCAATTTCATTCTTCTGCATGTTTCAACCCAGTTTTCCCTGCACCATTTATTGAAAAGAGCCTCCTTTTTCCATTTAATCCTTTGGGCCCCCTTATCAAAGATTAGATGCCCATAGGTGTTGGGATTTACTTCTGGGCTTTCAATTCTGTTCCACTGGTCTGTGTGCCTTTTTTTGTTCCAGTACCATGCTGTTTTGATAATGATGGCTTTATAATATAGTTTAAGGTCTGGGAGTGTGATGCCTCCATTTCTGTTTCTTTTCCTCAAGATGGCTTTGGCAATTCTAGGTGTTTTCAGGTTCCAGATAAATGATTGTAGTATTTGTTCTATTCTCTTAAAGAAGCTTGGTGGAACTTTGATGGGTATTGCATTAAATTTGTATACGGCTCTGGGGAGAATATTCATTTTGATGATATTTATTCTTCCAATCCATGAGCATGGGATATCTTTCCATTTCTTGGTATCAGTTTCTATCTCCTTGAGTAACGACTCATAGTTTTCAGTATACAAGTCTTTCACTTCTTTGGTCAACTTTATTCCTAGGTATTTGATTGATTTTGCTGAAACAGTAAATGGGAGTGATTTCTGGATGACTTCTTCTTCAGATTTAGTGTTTGCATAAATAAATGTCACTGATTTTTGTACATTGATATTGTACCCTGATACCTTGCTATATTGCCTAACAACTTCCAGTAATTTTCTACTGGATTCTTTAGGTCTTTCTATGTATACTATCATATCATCTACAAATAGTGAGAGCTTGACTTCTTCCCTTCCAATCTGTGTCCCTTTGATTTCTTTCTCTTGCCTTATTGCTATGGCAAGAACTTCCAATACTATGTTGAAGAGTAAAGGTGACAGTGGACAGCCCTGTCTAGTCCCCGATCTGAGGGGGAGTGCTTTCAGCTTCTGTCCATTGAGTATGATGTTGGCTGTAGGTTTGCTATATATAGACTCCAATATCTTGAGGAATTTCCCATCTTTTCCCATTTTTTGTAGAATTTTGAGCATGAATGGGTGTTGGATTTTGTCAAAGGCTTTCTCTGCATCTATTGAGATAATCTTGTGGTTTTTGGCTTTGCTTTTATTGATGTGGTGAATGACATTGATTGACTTACGGATGTTGAACCAGCCTTGCATTCCTGGGATGAATCCCACTTGGTCATGATGAACATTCTTTTTGATGTGTTGCTGTATCCGGTTGGCCAAGATCTTGTTTAATATTTTGGCATCTATGTTCATCAGAGATATTGGTCTGTAGTTTTCCTTTTTTGTTCTGTCCTTATCAGGTTTTGGTATCAGGGTGATGTTGGCTTCATAAAAGGTGGAAGGGAGTATTCCTGTTTCTTCAATCTTATGGAATAGCTTAAGAAGTATGGGTATTAACTGTTTCCTGAAAGTTTTGTAGAATTCGTTTGTGAAGCCATCTGGTCCAGGACTTTTGTTGTTGGGGAGATTATTAATAACGGTTTCAATTTCTTTGTCTGTGATTGGTGCATTTAGATTTTGTAGTTCTTCTTGGTTCAGTTTTGGAAGTGCATAGGTTTCTAGGAATTGTTCCATTTCTTCCAGATTCTCTAGCTTGGTGGCATATAGTTCTTTATAGAAGTTTCGCAGGATTCTCTGGATTTCTGTGGTGTCAGTTGTGATATCTCCTGCATCTTTTACAATTCTATTAATTTGAGTCTTCTCTCTTTTTTGTTTGGTGAGTCTGGATAGGGGTTTGTCAATTTTGTTTAATCTTTCAAAGAACCAACATTTGGCTTCATTGATCTTTTGTATGGTTCTTTTATTTTTGATGTTGTTTATTTCTGCTCTAACTTTAGTGATTTCTGTCCTTCTGGTTGCTTTAGGGTTCCTTTGTTCCTCTTCCTCTAAGTCCTTGAGGTGTGCAGTAAGGTCATTCATTTGGGCTTCTTCTTGGTGTTTAATATGTGATTGTATGGCTATAAGTTTCCCTCTCAGTACTGCTTTAGGTGTGTCCCAAATATTTTGATAGGTTGTGTCTTCATTTTCATTAGTTTCCAGGAACATTTGAATTTCCTGTTTGAGTGAGTCTCTGACCCAGTGGTTCTTAAGGAGCATGTTGTTTAGTTTCCAAATTCTGTGTCTTTTAATAATTTTCCGTTTGTTGTTAAATGTTAGTTTTACTCCACTGTGGTCTGAGAAGATACTTGGGATGATTTCAATGCTCTTGAATTTACTGATGCTGTCTTTGTGGCCTAACATGTGGTCTATCCTTGAGTATGTGTTATGTGGATTTGAAAAGAAGGTGTATTCCAGTTTTTGGGGGTGGAGGAGTCTGAAAATGTCCAAGAGGTCTAGTCTGTCAATCTCTTCATTCAATTCCCTTGTATCTTTATTGGTTCTCTGCTTTGTTGATCTGTCTAAGTGTGAGAGTGGGGTATTGAAGTCTCCCACTATTATTGTATTACTATTGATGTATTTTTGAAATTCTTTCAGTAGATGCTTAATATATTTAGATGGTCCCTCATTGGGTGCATAGATGTTAATAATTGTTAAGTCTTCTTGGCTGATTGATCCTCTAATCATTATGTAATGTTCTTGCCTATCTTTTATTACTTTATTTAATTTAAAATCTATCGTGTCTGAGATGAGAATGGCTGTTCCTGCCCTTTTTTGTGGACCATTATCCTGTATGATAGTTTTCCATCCTTTCACTTTAAGTCTGTGTTTATCTTGTTGTGACAGATGGGACTCTTGCAAGCAGCATATGGTTGGGTTATGTTTTCTGATCCATCCCCCCACCCTGTGCCTTTTGATGGGTGAGTTTAAGCCATTGACATGTATTGATATTATGGATTTAATGTATTGTAGTGCCATTGTTCTAAAAAAATTGTTTACTCTGATATATTGCAAGTATTATAGTGATGTTCTTGTTTATACGAGATCTTTTAGTACCTCTTTCAGGGCCAGCTTGGTGATGGTTGCCTCCTTTAACTGTTGTTTGTCTAAGAAGGTTTTGATCCCTCCATCTAGCTTGAATGAAAGTCTAGCAGGATATATTATCCTTGGTTGAAACCCTTTTTCATTCAGGGCTCGATAGATATCTTGCCACTCCCTTCTGGCTTTTAGAGTTTGAGTGGAGAAGTCTGTAGATAATCTTATGGGTTTTCCCTTGTATGTGACTTTTTGTTTCTCTCTTGCAGCCTTTAGGATCCTTTCTTTATCCTTACTTCTTCTCATTGTGACTATGGTGTGTCTTGGTGTCTTCAGTTCTGGGTTGATTCTGTTTGGTACTCTCTGGGCCTCCTGAACCTTGATATCCTTTCTGTTATTCAGGTCTGGGAAGTTTTCTTGTATTATTTCCTGTAGAATGTTTGCTTCCCCTTCCTCTCTTTCTTCCTCTGGCAGGACAATTATGTAAATGTTACTTCTTTTGATATAACCCGATATGTCTCTGTTGTTGTTTTCAGTGTCTCTCAATCTCTTTTTAAGCTCTTTCACCTCTTTCTTAGTTTTCTAACTCATCCTCTGTCTGACTAATTCTGTTTTCTGCTTCTGTTAGTCTGCTTTCCCTTGCCTCAGCTTCTTTCTTCATTACAGCTATTTCAGCTTTCAGTTGTCTAATTGCCTCAAGATAATCAGTATTTTCCTTGGTGGTCTCAACTGTTCTTTCCCTAATACTGCCATTCCTTTCCTCCAATGTTGTTTTCATTTCTGTGATTAATAAGTTTATTACTGCTCGCATACTTTTCTTATCTATGGTTACTTCTGGCTGATTTGTAGTTTCTTCTGGGCTCTTGTCTTCATTCATTGGAGTAGCAGTTTTATTTGTTTTTAATCTACCCATTTTTTTTATTTATGTGTTTCTTTTTTTTTATGCTCTGTTGTTCCTCAGTTGTTGTGTCTTGAGTACAAGTAACACTGTACTAAATACCTTTATGACAATTGCACTCACCAACCTCTGGAATTACAGTAGCAACTGAAGTAAGTATTGAAGTAGTTTAATCATTACCAGTTAGCCAAAAAATTTCTCCAGTCCGTGAAAAAATAGTAACCAAATCCCAGTGAAGTAAGAGAAAAGAAAGAGAGGATAGCAAGAATAGACAGTTATGCAAATCTACTATCCAGTTTATATTCTAGGGGTAACAAGAGGGGAAAGGGAACTAGAGCAGAGATACACACATAGAGAGTCCACTCTGAGTCAGATTTCTTCCCCAAAGTAATTCACAAATTCAGAAAGGCAAAGAAGAAAAAAGAAGTGTATGACAAGATTAAAAGAAAAAGAGAGAGAGAGACAAGAGAGAGAAAAGGGATAAGATAAGAAAAAGAGTTGTAATTAAAGAGCAGTGCAAGGAACTTCCCAAATGTGTATCAGTGAATTTAAGAAAAAACCACCCTGTTTGGTGTTATGGGGTATCCTGCTAGGAGCTGGTCCCCTGTGACTGCTTATGGGGTTGGGGTGGGAAGGATGTATGCTTGAAAACTAAAAGGAAAAAAAAAAGAATTTTTTCCCCTACTCTAATTCTTTTTTTATTTTTTATTTTTTTTAAATTTTTTATTTAAGAAAGGATTAGTGAACAAAAGCATAAGGTAGGAGGGGTACAACTCCACACAATTCCCACCACCCAATCCCCATAACCCACCCCCTCCCATGGTAGCTTTCCCATTCTCTATCCCTCTGGGAGCATGGACCCAGGGTCATTGAGGGTTGCAGAAGGTAGAAGGTCTGGCTTCTGTAATTGCTTCCCCGCTGAACATGGGCGTTGACTGGTCGGTCCATACCCCCAGTCTGCCTCTCTCTTTCCCTAGTTTCGTGTGTCTCTGGGGAAGCTGAGCTCCAGGACACATTGGTGGGGTCTTCAATCCAGGGAAGCCTAGCCAGCATCCTGGTGGCATCTGGAACCTGGTGATTGAAAAGAGAGTTAACATATGAAGCCAAACAATTTGTTGAGCAATCATGGATCCCAAGCTTGGAATAGTGGAGAGGAAGTGTTAGGGAGGTACTCACTGCAAACTCTAGTGTAATCCTGCTTTCAGGTATATATTTTGCAGTAGTTTATGGATACGTGTGCACATAAGCTCTCTCTCACAGAAACTGGTGTATATCTAGGTTATGGGACTTTGTTAGAAAGTGAACTACCTGAGATGAAATTAGAGTGTACTATTAAAGGAAAGGTCTCACCCGAGTAATGAAGCTGAAGGGTTGTCATTCCACGTGAAGTCTCTGGATACAGTCTGAGGTGAAGCATGTTGAGATGGCAATCGTTGCTTTGGTTAGGTTGTGATCGGCGGATGCAATATTATTTGGTTTGGATTGGGAGATGCATACGGGAAAGTGGGCCCTATCCAAGGGTGCCAGGACTGAGGGAAGTAGGGGCTCTATAGTGAAGATGTGAGGTTCCTGCTGTCTTAGGGTTCAAAAAGGCAATCAATAGTTAATATTATTATCACATTATTTGTTAATTGGGTTAACTTTGAAAAGTCCCTTTGTTATGGTTTGCTGTACAGTACCCAGTATCTTGTATATATATATACCCCTACTCTAATTCTTAACCCAAATTAAGTTATAGTCATCTCTTTGTCACCGCTATGACACCTTATTGGCTGGCCTGCTAAAGGCAGAAATTTCTTTTGTTTCCAGGGAGTGTGTTTGGAGCTCAGTGGATAGCAGCTTCTCAGTCCGCCATCTTCCGGGAAACCCCCCCCTCCAGACTTTTTTAAAGGATTTCTCGAAAATGAAAACTAGCTCCAAGTCCTTTGATCCAATGAGAGCTATACCCAAGAAGTCTTTGGATCCGCCCTTAGTGTTGCAGTGGTCCCTGGAGACTCCCAAGAGAAAGCCCCCGAGCTAAAGTGCTCTCTCCGGGTCTTCTTCCTGCCGCCCAGCAGCGCTCTGCAACCGGCTGGCGGAGGAGCCGCCTTCCCGGGCGGAAGACAATGCCCGGCGCACTCACCTTGCCCGGCGCCACCTGGGAAGTCTGGAGCCCCGCTAGTCCGTGTCACCTTTACTCTAATTCTTAACCCAAATTAAATTATAATCACCTCTTTGGTGTCACCCCTTATTGACAGGCCTGCTAAAGGCAGAAAATCCTACCGTTACCAGAAGATGTGATCAGAGAACACGCTGTTAGAAGCTTCTCAGTCTGCCATCTTCCCCTCCCTCCTAACCTTTACTTTCAAATAAAACAAAGTTTGAGAAGCTTGTAGTTTAATCTGACAGGAACAATTGTTTCCTAGAAACTTAAGCTATATTTGCTGAAATAATTTCAAATGAATTCTAGGAGCTATGTTCAAACACAATTTTCTGCAACAAAAAACATTAATGTATTTTTTAATATTTATTTCCTTTTGTTGCCCCTTTTTGTTGTTGTTGTTGTAGTTATTCTTTTTTTGCCAATTTTGTGCATATCTTTTTATTTTTTAATTATAAAAAGGAAACATTCACAAAACCATAGAATAAGATGGGTAAAGCTTTGCACAATTCCTACCACCAGACCTCTATATACCATCCCCTTCCCTGACAGCTTTCCTATTCTTTAACACTCTGGAAGTATGGACCAAGATCATTGTGGATCCTTACTATGGTCCTTGTGCTTTGAGCCACCTGCCTTTAACCCTTTGCGCTACTGCCGGACTCCCACATTAATGTATCTTTATCCATAAAAATAAGTTTTTACTAGAGAGAGAAATGTTGAAAATTAAACTCTGTAAAATTATTTAAATTATGATTCTAAAATGATCTGAAATGCCAAATAATATGCTGGATGTGGAAAGTTTTCTAGTACATTCCAGTTCTATATTTTTCAAAATCATTTCACATAAATATTTAGTTATGCAATCTGTCAATTATTATTCATGTGCACCTTTTCAGGTGAGCTAAAGTAACATGGCACCTCTGTGAGTGAACTCATTGACCCCTTTGCCTATGGTGATTCTATCATAAAAATAAATTTATCTATTTGAATAATCATTATCATTTTTGAGAACTTGCTTAGGTATTTAGTGCTTTTGAGTATAAATCTGCATCATGGTCAACTCGGGACAGCTGTGCGTCAGAACAGTAGAAACAGGGTAAGGGACTGAGCCAAGTAAATTTGAAACAGTCTCTTGATATAAGAATGTAAAAGAAGTTGAGTTTTCAAATGTATTACTAATAGTGCTCTGGAGCACAGTATGAAATCAATTATACATTCATTCATTAAATAAGTTTGGAGGGATAAACACCAAATTCCAGGTATAATTTTAAGTATTGCCACCGTAATATAGAAAATGAAAAAAGAAAAACAACAACAAAGTACAAAAAAATAATAAACTTTGCTGTCTTTAAGGTAGACAATGGGCAAATAAATGTATGGACTGGCTGTGAAAGGGTATTGGATAAAGGGAGGTTGAGAAAGCAAAAGGGCCTTGTGGTGGCTCACCCAGTAAAGCATACATATATGCAGAGTAAGGATCTAGGTTCAAGCTTCCCAGCTCCCCACCTGCGGGGGGGGTGGGGGGGATGCTTCACAAGCAGTGAAGCAGGTCTTTAGGACTCTATCTTCCCCTATCCTTCTGTAACTACCCCTCCTTTCTCAATTTCTCTCTGTCCTGTCCAATATAATGGGAAAAAAATGGATGCTAGAAGCAGTGGATTTACAATGCTGTCACCCAACCCCTGTAGAGAAATAAGGGGGGGGGATCATGAACATATCAGCTGGGTAGTTTAGATAGTTGCCTAATATCATAGTTAGATCTAATATCATAGGAGGGTAATAGAGATTTATCCAAAGGAAATCAAGAGATCTTGGCAGAAGAACATCAGTCTCTTTTTGTGTTGTTGTTGTTACTGGAATGTCATCTTCCCATAGCTCTTTTTTTGTTTTTCTCTAATTGCCTTCCATATGTCTTTCTTTTGGTTCCTTTAATTTCTTCATCCCAAAGTAGAAAAACTGATCCATTCCATATCTCAATGATGTCCAAAGGAATAAAGCCATCCTGGCATCATCCACAAGATTCTAGATTACTCCTCCCTTTCTCCCATTTCAAGAGTTATTTTCTTCAGATCAGTGGAATAGCTCACCTGCTTTACCATGCTTTCCACATACATTTGAGTTCACTCATTACTTCATTGAAGAAAGCTTTGGAGCTTCCAACCCAAATCCATAAGAATCCCTGAAAACAAGCAGTCCAAAAAACCCAAGTTGTTAGGAAAGGTGGGCTAAGGAGAGAGCATTATTTTTTATTGTCTGGTATTCTTTGTACAAAATGTGTGTGAATATTATCAGCAAAGGGCCGTCCTAAATATCCCCCTTTTAGCATATGGCTTCTCCCCCCATCTCTCCACATTATAGTCTTTCCTCCAAGGATTCTAAGCTACAGGTTTGGTTTCTGGTGATTATTCATATCACCATTTTTCCAGACTAAAAACCTTTAAGTAAATAACCAAGATTTGAAATACCGTACAGGATAATTCTTAGCACAAACTCCATTATATAGTTCAACCATCCACCCCTCCCTTCTCCAGTATCTTTCACTCTAATTTTTTTGTCATCTTCATAACATTTGTTACATACTTTTACACTATATTTAGTAGAATATGGTATAATTAGCAGTGGAAAATATTTTGTTGTCTTCCTGCATTTGTTTGTTTTCAAAGGATTATGAAAAGTTCTGCTACATTAAAATTTAATTTGAAAGAAAACAAATTTTGTTCATTTTTCATTGTAATGCCCATTTCTGTTCAGCTTCTATGAATGATAAAATATTATCAGTCCATGTTTTGTTATTTGGTTTCTAGACATTTGTGTAAACTTGTCACCAAAAGCAAGTGTTGCTTTGCTAGGCATGTGTTCAAAGAAGTATTGTAGAGACATATTTTATTCTGGGCACCCTGTCACTATGTCGACAGGATTAAATCCATTATTTAGCAGTTAATTTGTTAATTGGTTGGCCAATTGGTTCAGGATATTTTTTCTTTTGTACTTTGAGATTACCAAATAGGGAAAAATGTAAGCAAAGAAAATAACAGCAAAAAATCCTAATCGGTAGGGCAAATTTAAGGAAATTACACCACAATAAAAAATGCAGTGGTGTTTACAGATCAAGATTAAATCTGACACAGATTGGCAAACAATGAAAACAAAGTTCGCTTGCTTGAAGCATAAACATTTTGAATCTCACCAGCCCAGTATTTGAATCTGGCAAAGTAACTACACTAAATTGCCCTTCTTGGGTGAACAGAACATTGGGAGGGAGGAGAAGTAACCCTAGGTTTCTTTAAATTCAAGATTTTTCTCTCCAAGGTCAGGGAAATGGCAGGATATCTTTCTTTCTCTCTTTCAGATACTACTGCCACACCTTTCTCTTTTAATCTTTAACTGGTTGTGGAATTGAATGAATAATTGCACTAAGAATCTCTGAATACATGCATGCTAATATGAATGGTGGTGATAAGAAAGTATCTTAAGAAGTGGAAGATTTCAAAACTCACACTTAAAATTAATCTATGAGTGGGTGATAGGATAATTCTGTATGCAAAACAATAAATCAATTGATTGTAATTGCTATTAATGAATATTTTAGTAGAAAATATGAGTCAAACCAATTAAATTTTTATAGCCCACTTCATTTTTCTCTTCAGCTTAACTTGGATTTATTTTCAAATGTATTATTTCAAGTGTGTGAGCATGTGCGTGTGTGTGCATGTGTGTGTGCATGTGTGTGTGCATGTGTGTGCATGTGTGTGTTCATGTGTGTGTGCATGTTTGTGTGCATGTGCATGTGTAAGAAACAGCATCATTTCTTATTTCCATTTACTTCTTTCTTCTATCATTTTTTTCCCATAGCTGAAGGCTTACTCACACATCCATTATCTATACCAGTGTCTTTTTCTTTCAGCTAGAGTGACAGAGAAAGCCAGAGGGAGGATGAGATACCACAACATTGAAACTTTTCTCAGCAACATAGCATCTCCAAGTGGTGTTGAATCGAGAACCTGGACATAGCGAGGCAGGGGCTTTCACTAATGTACTACTTCTGTGATACCCACATTCATTATTCTGATACTCTGTCATTTGTGTATTTTCTTTAAAGTTTCTGAAACCATCCATAAGATTGTATTATTAAAATTTTATTAAAATGTTGGGATGCATTGGATCAACCTTCCCGTGGTGCATCTCGTGAGTACCCATTCATTGGGGAAACTGACGATCCTTCCTAGCCGACTGAATCCACATGGATCCCAGTCACTTTCAAAGCCAGTAACAAGCAGCTCCTGCCAGCTTTCAAGCTGTTGGTCCTTCTCTTCGAGTCCTCCAACTTAATGTTGAGGGGCTGTCCTTTGCCAAACACGTTCTTATTGTTATCAGATGTTATCTGCCTACAAGAAACAAATATAGCAGTCGATGAAGCTGCTCGATTCACCATGAGTGGATTCGATTTAATATGCTATAATCTCCATCCTAAACATGGCCGAGCCATCTACGCCAAATCGTGTCTTGCGGATGTTTACCATACGGCCTCTTTGACTTTCTACGACTCCATTACTATTGGAACTACTCAGCTCGTCAACGTATATAAGCCTCCCAGTGCCTCATGGGATAATGAGGTCCTGCCGAGCCCGAATCACCCTGCCGTTTACGTTGGAGACGTTGAGTCATCACCAAGACTGGGGATATTCCTCCACTCGTGCTGACGGCTCTATCTTAGCCAACTGGGCTTCAGCAAATGACCTCTCCATATTATACGATCCCAAACAGCCAGGCTCTTTTCACAGTGCTAGATGGAATAAAGACTCGTCACCCGACCTGTGCTGGATTAGCACAGTCAACGGCCAAGCCTTTCCCGCTACGAGACAAGTTCTCAAGATCTTCCTGCACAGTCATCACCGTCCAGCTATCATCCACATTGGTCTCCAGCTCCCACTGATTCTGTGCTCGGAGAAACTAAGATGGAACT
Source organism: Erinaceus europaeus (assembly GCF_950295315.1). Taxonomy (NCBI): domain Eukaryota; kingdom Metazoa; phylum Chordata; class Mammalia; order Eulipotyphla; family Erinaceidae; genus Erinaceus; species Erinaceus europaeus. The sequence continues at coordinate 53,708,150 of NC_080176.1, forward strand.
TTCGGAAAGAAAACTGGCGTCTGTTCAGTGATCTTACCAACAAATCTATTCCTGCAGTTCCAATTAAGTCTATCCCCTCTGAAGATTCCTACAGGCGCTTCCGCCAAGCCATCTTCAAAGCAGCTTCCCAAGCCATTCCTCGTGGGAGACATGCTAACTATACGCCTTGTCTTGATGCTGAATGCGAGCAACTACTAAAGCAGCATGATGAGTCGGGCGACCCAGATGTGGCTGACCATCTCATTGCCTCCCTGGATGCAGCACGCCAAGCCCACTGGCAACAACTCACAGAAAGTCTGAACTTCACCCACTCAAGTAGGAAGGCCTGGAAGCTTCTTCACAGACTGGGTGCCAGTAGCCAACCTCCTCCCGTCTCCCATCCTCCCGTGTCTCCAAACTCAGTGGCCAGTCACCTAACTCAAGTTGGATGTGCTAAGATCGACCCAGTCTGGAAAAGAGAAATTTCCCATGAGTGGTCATACCACTTCCGGTTATCTTGTCCATCTCCAAAAATCTCTCCCTTTACACTGTCTGAACTGGAAGATGCTTTGAAGAGGGTTAAACTGGGAACAGCTGCTGGCTATGATAACATCACCCCAGAACTCATTCTTAACCTGGGTCCCGCAGCAAAGAAGTGGCTCGCTTCATTCCTGTCCCACATCTTGGAATCTGAGTCTATGCCCAAAGTTTGGTGTCGTGCGAAGATTATAGCGGTTTTGAAACCAAAGAAAGACCCAACACTGGCCGCCAGCTATAGACCAATTTCTCTCCTCTCCATGTGTTACAAACTCCTTGAGAGGCTGCTTCTGTCACGTATTTCTCATCTTACAGAGAAATTCCTATCACCTGCCCAGGCTGGTTTTTGCACAGGAAGATATACCTGCGAACAAGCCCTGGCCCTCTCAAATTACATTGAAAATGGATTCCAGAAGAATTTAAAGACAGGTGCTGTCTTTTTTAATCTCACAGCAGCCTATGACACGGTCTGGCACCGAGGTCTCCTAGTCAAGATCTCAAGATGCCTGCCTCCATGGGTGGCCAACACTATATCGTTTCTTCTCCAAAACAGAAGATTCCAGGTACATCTGGGTGACAAGTCTAGCAGATGGAGACTTGTCTCAAGTGGCCTCCCCCAGGGCTCTGTTCTGGATCCTACACTATTCAATATTTACATCAATGACCTCCCAGAAATTTCTTCAAGGAAGTTCATTTATGCTGATGACATCTGCTGTGCAACTCAGGCATCCAAGTTCGACATCCTCGAGGAAACACTCACGAAAGACATGTCTCTGATATCTGATTACTGTAAAAAATGGCCACTAATCCCTAGCACTGCAAAAACGGTATCATCTGTTTTCCATCTACACCATGCCTCGGCCTCGCGTGAGCTTAATGTGCAGCTTGGTGGTACGAGAATCCGGCATGAAGCCCAGCCAGTCTATCTTGGCCTTACTCTCGATCGCACTCTGTCATTTCACAAACATCTCATAAAAACTGCAGCAAAGGTGGGCGTGAGGAATCACATCATTGCAAGACTGGCCAGCTCCTCATGGGGCACGAGCGCTTCCACACTACGATCATCATCTCTGGCATTATGCTATTCCACTGCAGAATACTGTGCCCCAGTATGGTTCCATAGCCCCCATGTCCACTTGGTCGATTCCAAATTATATTCCTCTATGAGGATAATTTCTGGAACCATCCGTTCCACCCCGGTTCCATGGCTGCCAGTTCTTAGCAAGAACTTAGCCAGATATTCGTCGGGATGCGGCATCATCTAAGTTCATTTCCCAGGTCTATGCTCGACCGGACCTGCCAATATATGCGGATATCTTCGCCCACTCTGTTCAATGCTTGACGTCTCGTCACCCAATCTGGTCCCCTATGTCTACACTGAACTTCTCTGTTCCAGTCTCTTGGAAACAGAGTTGGCAGTCAGCTGAGTTAAAGAACAAACACCTCATCACAGACCCCTGCAAGCGTCAACCCGGCTTTAACCTAGCACGTTATGATTGGGCCCTCCTCAATCGCTATCGAACAGGCCATGGCCGATGTGCCGCTATGTTCCATCGCTGGGGAGCCAGAGACGACCCGAACTGCCCCTGCGGCTACAGACAGACTATGACCCACATAGTCAACAACTACCACCTCTCCAGATTCAAAGGAGGTCTCGAAACTTTACATCAGGCTCAACCTGATGCTGTTGACTGGCTACGGAAGAAGGGCAAACGCTAGAAGAAGAAGAATTAAAATTTTATCACATAACAAGAGATGAAAAGGACTGTGTTAAAACAAGCAAATAACCTCCTAACCCTCTCACATTTATACATTCAGAGATAATATGTTGGTGACCCGGGAAGTCATACAGTGGATAAAGTGTCAGACTCATGCATAAAGTCCCAAGTTCAATCTTCAGAATACCAGTATGATTTCTGGTTCTCTTTTTTTCTCTCCTCTTATCTCTCCCATTAATAAATAAATTCAATGTTAAAGAAAAAAAGAATTCTCTGATATAAAGATATAATTTAACTACAAGAATAAAGAAACAGATAAATTTCAATGTCTTTTAGAATAAGAAAAAAGATAAGAAAAAGTAATTGAATATTTTATTAGTTGGTACACGAGGGAAATGGAAAGCATATGTTTACTGGAGAAGTGAATGAGTGTCATCTTTTATTGATATCACAGTGATGGATGGGTACCATAAACCATGTTTCACAATTGTAGTTAAGTGGGTTTCCATAACTAAGAAACAATACAGAGCTGTCTTCTGCTTTGACCCATTCCATTTCATTGTCGATGCCTAGACCCAATCTCATTTCTTCCAAGAAGTCTACCCGAGTTCAGAGTTATCAGGGTCACAAAATGTTATCAGTAGTTACTATAATTACCTATTTTTATATTGGGAGTTACAGTCATCTTGTGAAAAATCCCAACATTTTGGGTTTGCTGGTATTTGTATTTTTGTTTTAGATATGTCTGCTATCTGTTCGGCAAGATGGCAAATAAGCTCAACGTCATGGTACATTGTGACTTCTATCCTGTCATACATATACTCAACAGAGAAGCATAAATACCTCAAATATGGAATAATTAAAGCCATAGAAATCTTAGAGTTTGGAGTTGAAAGTTAGAAGCAACCTAAAAATGCATTTTATCTCAAAATCCTTTATTCAGTAATTGTATAATTACTTGACTATAATATGTTTGACAGAATTAAGAACCTCAGTTCTAAAATGGATGAGGATCATCTTACTGTTAATTAGTTAATTATTTTGAGAATCTATCAGTATTCTCAAGATACTGAGAGTAATCCTTGTAATTCTCATGGGCACTCTGAATTAAACTTATATATAATATAATATAATATAATATAATATAATATAATATAATATAATATAATATAATATAATATACAATAATAATATATGAATATAGTCCTGTTCATATAAGCAAAGATGCAAAACTCACAGACATATACCTTTTCTATGATGTCATAAAAAATATATATATATATATATATATATATATATATATATATATATTATAGTATTGTTATATTTCATGGATACATACGTATGTATTATACAAGTGTATGTATATGAGTTTGTATGAGTATAAAAATAAGAGATTCATTAGATATATTTCTTTTTTAATTATTGTTGTAGTTATTATTGTTGTTATTGATGTTGTCGTTGTTAGATAGGACAGAGAGAAATGGAGAGAAGAGGGGAAGACAGAGAGGGCGAGAGAAAGACAGATACCTGCAGACCTGCTTCACCACCTGTGAAGCGACTCCTTTACAGGTGGGCAGCTGGGCTCAAAGCCAGATCCTTATACCGGTTATTTGTGCCCCATGCACTTAACCTGCTGTGGACTTAACCTGACCCCCACATTAGGTATATTTCTTTAAAAAGTTTAACTCATATATATACTATTTATGGGTTATATAATCTATATACATATTTTCCCATTATATTTCAGAACTTGGATCATATAATTTCGTTCTAAACTCTATTTTACTTGAGAATAGAGTGAAATTAAGAAAGGAGAACTAGAGGGAGACAAAGACAAAGAGACACCTATAGTACTGCTTCACCACTCATGAAGCTTTCCCTTTGTAAATGGGGACCAGAGGCTTGAACCCGGGTCTTTGGGTACTGTTATGTGTACATTCAACCAGGTGTGCTACCAAATGGTCCCATGAATAATCAGTGCAGTACAGCAAATACAATTATAATTACCTACAACCATATAACCAACTCCAAATGGTGAGGAGGACCTATGAAAAATGGCAATTTGATATACTTCCACAAACCACAATTACAGATGTAAAACTCTCCAGAAAACAAAAAAATATGCCAACAATCTGATTATTAACAACAGAAGAAACCTGAATTGAATTGCATCAACTCTGCATTGAAGTTGAGTCTCTCTTCTAAAGTGGAGGTCAAAACACATATATCAACATATGGATATTGAGTGGCCGGGAGGTGGTGTAGTAGATAGGGCATTGGACTCTCAAGCGTGAGGTTCCTGAGTTCAGTCTCCGGCAGCACATGTACCAGAATGATGTCTGGTTCTTTCTTTCTCTCCTTCTATCTTTCTCATTAATAAATAAATAAAATCTTAAAAAAAAAACAACATATGGATATTGAATTCTGTCATGACCTGGATGCATGCCTTTTCATTATGGTTAGAGGAGAATCTACCAGACATGGTTAAGCATGATTTCTTCTAGAGGTTTTCAGACTAAGCTGTGTTTTAATTAGAATCTACATGCAGGGGAAGGCAGTGGCTCAGTGCCCCACTAGAAATGAGCAATAACATTCAAGAGAAAATTGGAAAGTAAAGATCTAATCATTAACAACAGATGGCTCAACTTGAATCTGAAAAACACTTTTTGTTGTTTCTTTCCTTTCCCTTATCTACTTGAACTTCGGGCAAGCATTCTTGCATGTAAAAGTGTGGAGACCTATACGTCAGTCAGGCATAGATGATGGTTCACCTGATGGAAAGAAAGTTTTTATTGTTCAAGCTAGCCTCTCTTCAAATTGAAATACAATTGAAAGTCTGACATTGAAAGCCAAGTTCAATTCTGTAGCATGCCTGTCCTATTTGTTTTCTTTGTGAGAGTTTAGTGACTACCATTTCCCTTAATGTGCTCTGACAAATACTCTTTATCGGTTCCTATTTCTTCTCTTTGTTTGGGCCTCAGACAGTGCACTTGCCTCCCTAAAGTCACAAACCTAAAGGGCATTTTCTGTACCTTTATTGTATTCCCATCCTCTCTGTATTCAATTTTAAAGAGGAACTTGAGGAAAGCACAGGAAGAATCCCTATGACAATGTGGTGATAACTGTAATTCTATATTCAGGAAAGTCATAGATACTATACTCATGTTCATGTAGTCTCCAAATAGTAGCACCTAGGGAACATATTATTAGGTATTGTACTTCTCACCATTATATGCAGCGGGGTTATCTTCAATACTTTGTAGAGTGAAGTAACTTCAAAGCATGTAGATAAGTAGTTCTAATGCTATTCTTTTTTTTATTTATTTAAGAAAGGATTAATAAACAAAACCATAGGGTAGGAGAGGTACAACTCCACACAATTACCACCACCCAATCTCCATATCCCACCCCCTCCCCTGATAGCTTTCCCATTCTCTATCCCTCTGGGAGCATGGACCCAGGGTCATTGTGGGTTATAGAAGGTGGAAGGTCTGTCTTCTGTAATTGCTTCCCCGCTGAACACGGGCATTGACTGGTCGGTCCATACTCCCAGTCTGCCTCTCTCTTTCCCTAGTAGGGTGTGTCTCTGGGGAAGTTGAGCTCCAGGACACATTGGTGGGGTCTTCAGTCCAGGGAAGCCTGGCCGGCATCCTGATGACATCTGGAACCTGGTGACTGAAAAGAGAGTTAACATACGAAGCCAAACAAATTGTTGAGCAATCATGGACTCAAAGCTTGGAATAGTGGAGAGGAAGTGTTAGGGGGATACTCACTGCAAACTCTAGTGTACTTCTGCTTTCAGGTATATATTTTGCCGTAGTTTACGGATACGTGTGAACATGTGCTCTCTCTCACAGAAACTGGTGTATATCTAGGTTTTGGGACTTTGTTAGAAAGTGAACCACCTGAGATGGAATTAGAGTATACTATGAAAGGAAAGGTCTCACCCAAGTAATGAAGCTGAAGGCTTGTCATTCCACATGTGTAGTCTCTGGACACAGTCTGAAGTGAAGCATGTTGAGATGGCAATCATTGTGTTGGTTAGGTTGTGATCGGCAGATGCAATATTATTTGATATGGATTGGGAGAGGCATATGGGAAAGTGGGCCCTATCCAATGGTTCCAGGACTGGGGGAAGTAGGGGCTCTATAGTGGAGAAGTGAGGTTCCTGCTGTCTTAGGGTTCAAAAAGACAATCGATAGTTAATGTTATCATCACATTATTTGGTAATTGGGTTAACTTTGAAAAGTCCTTTTGTTGGGGTTTGCTGTACAGTACCCAGTATCTTGTATATAGCTGTGCTATTGGTTGCTTCTGATCTACTTGGTCTAGGCTTTTGAGAGAGTCTGTATATCAATTACACTGCACATATTGAGAAAAGATTCAGTTTGTGTTTTGAAAAACTTCGAGACATACAATTAATTTTCCCCCTCTCATATTAAATAGTGATGTATATGACTACATTTTACTAGGAGTGTACATAAACACCATTCCCACCAAAGTTAAAACCCTGTGGTGAGGGCACCAAAGTTAAAACCCTGTGGTGAGGGCACCAAAGTTAAAACCCTGTGGTGAGGGCACCAAAGTTAAAACCCTGTGGTGAGCGGTAGACATGCAGCTTCCTGGGCCAGTGGGGGGTGGGAGTGGGTGAGAGAGATGGGTCACAGTCTAATGATATTCTATGTATAGTGCATTGTCATTGTCCTGCTCCTCAAATGAGTGGGAGAGAGTGGGGCTATAAACAAGAAGTTTATTAAAATAGATATTTAATCAGAAGTCATGAGGAACATGACAAACATTTCTTTACCAAATTACATTTCCCATAATACCCCATCAGCTTCTTGGTTGGGACCATGTATCACCTTCTTACTCTATTTGACATAAAAGTGGTCACTGACCTCCTTTTCAGCAACCTTTGTTGCCCATTGATCATATGTCCCTAACCCATACAGTTACCTCTCCTCAATAAAATGTCGATCTCAGTTATGCAAAGAATACATACTATCTTTAAATTCATCTGTTGAGTTTTGTTTCATCCCCAAAACATCAGTCCTAACTACGGAAGTTTCATTTACAGAGATATTTTTTTCCTTATGGAGCTGTAATAGAACACCAAAAGGAAAATATTAAAACTGAAGCTCCTTTTCTAAATGTGTGATAATAATACATAAAATAGCACCATTTGCATTTCCAGAATTACTTACTTCCAGAGCAGTGTTGCTCTGCCAATTCAGAAAAATGTGTAATCTCCTTTTAAAGTTATCTTTTTCTTTAATATTTCAACTATTAAAAATTATAAGATATAGTCAGAGTGGAGATTCTTTGAATGTATACATAGAATAAAATATTTGTCTTCAGAATATTTACAGAAGTATTTACATTTGTAAGAAAAATATAAACAAATTTATCAAAAGTAGGTAAATAAATTAATAGTTATTTGAAAAAAAATAATGCAATCAGTATAAAGTAAAATAGAAGAGAAATACATTTATAAGTTATGCTTACCAAAAAGCTAAATGTGAAAATATTGACAACACAAAGGGCTATTAGGACTGTAAATCATGTAGAAATCATCTACATGGCTATCATGAATGGCAATTGATCAAATACTTTGAAAGGTGATTTGGCAATATCTGCTTAAGTTAAATTCGTGTATCTTTTATCACTAGGAATTCTATTTCTAAGTATAATCTAAAAAAAATTAAAATTTCTGAGGCTTTCCTTCCAATCTTTTTACATATGGAACTGCAAAATAGTATAGTGATAGTTCCTACGTAATGCTGGACTAAAACATTCCTGTCACTCTGTTTTAAAAAAGTTTAAGACCACATCATTGAGGAAAAAATGGAAGTGCAAGAGCACTTATGTGAATATGATCACCATCTAAAGAAAATAATTAAGTAGCAGGAAGGTTTTGGGTGGGAGGGAAAACTCAAGTTAAGAACTTCTGCAGAGTTCTCAATAGGAAATGCATCTTTGTCCTGTTGTAAAAAGCATGCCATAGTCAAGCTTCAGTTCCCTACAAACAAGGAAATTAAGAGAAGTAGCAAGTAATTTCAGGGTCATAGATAAGATCAAGTTGTGATAGCAGCATATTTTGCCATGGGTACTAGACATAGATAGAAATGCTTAAGAGGTAGACTATGCCACCTAATTACTTTTTTTTTTTTTTTTTTTTTTTACCAGAGCACTGCTCAGCTCTGGCTTATGGCGGTATGGGGGATTGAACCTGGGACTTGAGAGCCTCAGCCATGAAAGTCTTTTGCATAACCATTATGCTATACCCCCACCCTCCACCTAATTACTTCTTGGGCCTGTATGAATGGAATTTATCCTTGTCTCCACAAACTCCAGAAGGGGAAGTAGCAAACTGTCAAGTACTTTCAAATAATGGGAAAGAAAAATTATGAAGTGTAGACAGACTTAAACGCTAATTAGTTTGGAGATTAGGCAGAGATGGTACTACATATGGTAGATTTTCAGTAGAGACATCAGTAAAAAAAGGGAGAGATGCCTGCCAATAGATGACACAGAGGAGAAAAATTCTTATTCCACACGCAGAGATTTACTACAGTGAATTAAATGTACAGTCCATAAGCTGATCTGTTTCTTTGTTTACTGGATGTTTGTGACTCCAGCTGATTGATTTTAATGCACTACCCTTTGTTGGACTGGATTAAGATATTAACAAGTACACTTGAGTCATGTTGTAAGTCTCAGATGATATCTACATATGTTACTCATTTCATTACCTATGTTCATTAAGTATGTATAATTCAAATTTTACATAATTAAGAGAAAATTAGAGCATCTCCTATAGCAGAAAGATTCAGCTTATGGAATTCTTTGTATCCTCAATACATTTTATTTTATTATTGATTAAATTGTGTACTATGCAGGGTAATTAAAGTATGCATATACTTATGTGTTTACATATATATGACCTTATGACTAAATGTTAATTCTTTTGAGGAAAGAAGGCAAGTTCTTACTACAGTTTTGCCCCAATTTCAACATGTTAGCTAAAGCACTACTGTACCTTAATGGTAATGAAAAGAATGGATGGCTATATTTGATCACATTTTATAAATTTTTATTAGTGATTTAGTATTTATTAATAAAATTATATAAGGTAATAAGAGGTATAATTCCACATGGGTTCCACTAGCAGAGTTCTGTGTCTCCTTCCCCTCCATCGAAGACCACAGTAGTTCTTCACAGATAGGGGTTGACTAAATTTCTGTTTCTATAACTATATTTATCTCTCTGTGTATATATTTATTTTTGTCCATTTTTATTCACTTCTACGGTCCTACCTTCACTTACTTCTCCATCATCATCACCTTCCTCTTCTCCTTCTCCTTCTCCTTCTCCTCCTCCTCCTCCTCCTCCTCCTCCTCCTCCTCCTCCTCCTCTTCCTCCTCCTTCTTCTTCTTCTTTTTTGCCTCCAGGGTTATTGCTGGGGCTCAGTGCCTGCACTACTACAAATCCACTGATTCTGGAGGCCATTTTTCCCCATTTTGTTGCCCTTGTGTTGCTTTCTTTTTGTTTCCATTGATGTTGTTGGATACGACAGAGAGATATCTAGAGAGGAGTTGGTGACTGAGTGGTGAAAGAAAGAAAGACACCCACAGACCTGTTGCACCGCCGGTTAAGCAACGCCCCTGCAGGTGGGTAGCCAGGGCTCAATCCGGGATCCCACTGAGCTACTGCCTGGTCCCATTCACTTCCTATTTCACACCTATGTCTATTACTCCTTCTGGGTGTTATTCTTTATTTCATCTCTGTCAGATAAGTAAAACAGTGGCAGACTTCATCTGGTGTTTTCCAAATTCTATTCAATTTCAGTGTTGGTATAAACCAAAGATTCCTGTTGACTAACATTTCAGTTACAGGTGGATGGGGTTCAGAGCTCTCTGGGCATACAATCTTATCACTTCTTCCCTCTCAGATAATGGAACAAAATTCTTTTGGAGGGAGGTGGTAGAAGTTCTGGCTTCTGTAATTGCTTCTCCACTGGATATGGCTATTGGCAGGTCAATCCATAACCCCAGTTTGTCTCTATTGTTTCTTAGTAGTCTAGGGATCTGGAGAAGGGAGGGTCCAGGGACTTTTGGCAAGATTATCTTCCCAGGAAGATTAGAATGGAAATTTAGTAGTATTTAAAAGTTGGTGGCTTAAAACAAATAAGATAAAAAGTAGGGCAAAATGTTTAATAAACAGGAACCAAGCAATAGGAATAGAGCACAAAAGGAGAATAGAGAACGTGGAGTGGAAGGAAGCAAGAATATCTTATCTTACATATGTTCCTAGGAGCCCAGGATTTTAATAATCACTGCTTGAGCTTGATGGTTAACCTTGAGGTGGACTAGAAATTTTGTCTGGGGAGATGGTGTTAGAGTTGAGAATAGAGCTAGAAAACCAGATTATGGTAAAAAGTAGCTCCAAAACTTACTATATATCTGTGTGTCACAGCGATGAACTGGGGCTCGTGTATATTCACATTTAGCACAGGACCCTGAATATAATTTTGAGTCCTTGTCAGTCTGAGCTGGTCACAGCTGGAAACATTCTAGACTGCACACATCACAGAACCAGTCTTCTTCTAGTGGTAGAGTAGAATGACACAGCCTCCATTCAGAATGGAACAGTCTTTACCGTTGACAGTGAGGGTAAGTTCCTGGAGAGATGGACAAAAGGGTTTATGATGACATTGCTAATGGATGTGACCAGAGGTGGTAAAAAGAGGGATCAGTTATCCCATTGCACTCCTCTCTATATTTCTCTCTGTCCTACCCAACAACGACAGTGATAACAACAATGATAAGGAACAAGGCAACAAAAAAAAAATAGCTTCCAGGAGCAGTGGATTTGTAGTATGGGCACTGAGCCCCAGCATTGGCCCTGGAGACAAGAAAGAAGAAGAAGAAGAAGAAGGAGAAGGAGGAGGAGGAGGAGGGTGAGGGGGAGGGGGAGGGGGAGGGGAAGGAGGAAGGAGGAAGGAAGGAAGGAGGAAGGAGGAAGGAGGAAGGAGGAAGGAGGAAGGAGGAAGGAGGAAGGAGGAAGGAGGAAGGAGGAAGGAGGAAGGAGGAAGGAGGAAGGAGGAAGGAGGAAGGAGGAAGGAGGAAGGAGGAAGGAGGAAGGAGGAAGGAGGAAGGAGGAAGAAGTGCTCAGTTAAGCTCTAGACCCATAGTATCTGAGGGATTCCCTGACTAGGACCCCACGTAAAGAGGTGGCATGATATGGGCCAAAATGACTGTAATCCTTCAACTTGTAACAAATTTAGGAACAGTCTTTTTTTCACTTGGGTAAGTTAAGAGGTTGTAGTGTAACATCCAGAGCCATTGTTTCAATGTGATTATTAGCACATGAAATAGGTTTGGTCATAGGAGGTGACAAAAGGAAAGGGACAAGTGCTGGTTGTCTCAATCAAGTACTGTATAGTTAAGGTTTGCAATTCTAAGTTGAGAAGACTGAACATATTCACAAAGAAATGTTCAGTGTCCATTGTTTTTCCCTCATTAATTCAGTTAATTGAATTTTATATCTACTTAGCAAAGTCTGTCTTTCTATAATAGTATTACCTGTCCTGCTGTCATTTTTACTGAATCACAGGGATAATATTCTTTCATTTTCTCTATTTCCCTTCCCCTCTCAATTTCTGTGTATCTCTATAGTGAATTTAAAAAAGTCAAATTATGAGAAATAAGCTTTAATCTTAAATTTAATGAGACTATCGTAGTTCCAAAAAAGGTCATGAAAGGGGCCGGGTGGTGGTGCACCTGGCTGAATGCTCATATTACAGTGCACAAGGACCCAGATTCAAGTCCTTGGTTCTCACCTGCAGGGGGAAAACTTGACAAGTGGTGAAGCAGGGCTGCAGGTGTCTCTCTGTCTCTTTCCGTCTCTATATTCCCCTTCCTTTAGATTTCTGGCTATCTTTATTAAACAAAGATAATACATTTAAAAAAAATAAAAGCAAAATTTTTTAAAAAGTCATGAAAAAATCTATAATTACAGATGAAATTTTTTGGTTGCAAGTAAAATATAAACCTAACTCAAACCAACTTAAAAATAATATATAGACACACACACACACATAATTGGAAGACTAAAGATAAAGTTGTTTTGTTTTTCATGTTTTTCTTTAGTGAATTTATTTCTGATACATCTATGTGTACTTTTTAGGCTGTACAATGTGTATTAAATTGAAGAGAAAAAAACCTATAATTAGGCTTTAGAATAGAAATGCTTTCTCAATTTGATTATATAACTGTAGCATCTTTTCTGAGATTCATCATGATTAGGAAAGCTATGCTGAGACTTACTTACATTTATTGTCACTCCATCCCTGAGAGAAGTGTTATTTTATTTAGTTTTCCATGAACTGATGAATATGTGGATAATTAAGCAGTATTAGGAATTTGCTTTATGTAGAAGAATGGGTCACAGCTGCTGAGGAGACATCAATGGGAATTCTTTTCATCTGTGTGGTAACTCGGTGCTGAGCATAGGAAATCAAATAGGTGCGGTATTGAATTTTACTTTTGGCTTTCAAAGCTCTTTGTCTTCAGAATAAATTGCATATTCATAAATTAATAATTTATTTATTTTTCTACTCTTTTTTGTGTTTCCACATTGCTATACTCCATACCCATATGGCCTCCTCTACCAGAGATGAATATCAGTAGTCTATTTATTCAAGCACTGCATATCCTTCAAGATCTGGTTCAATTATCACCTCCTTGAAGCATGTCTTAATCAGTTAAGCCCATAGTGATTTCACCTTCCTATTACCATTTAGTACATGTTGTCAAATGTACTGTCTCATGATGTAATCAATATCTGCCATTGCTCTTACATACCATTTTATGAAACTTTCTGTGTGTCCTCCAATACTTGCATTACATATTTCACTTCAAGATTTGCCTACTAAGAAGAGACCATGTATTTTTTAATTTTACATAATTTTAGTGTCCCTCAACTAAGCACAATAAGGTCATATAAAGTATGATGTTTCAGTAACCAATTGACAGAACTGTTAGTCCTTTTATGATTGTTTGAAATATTTCTTTTGAAGAAATCTAACTAGATCATATGCAAATTAAAATTATTTTACATACATAAGCAAACTGTTTACATGGAAGATATGTTGGTCTCTAAGATAATATCTTTTAAGAGTACAATAGGGTGCAGGTGGTTAAATGCACACATTACATTGCTCAAGGATCCAGGTTCAAGCCCTTGGTCCCCACCTGTGGGGGGAAACCTTCACAAAGTGGTAAAGTATCTCTGTCTCTACCTCTACATCTCCTCTCTCAATTTTTCTCAGTCTCTATCCAATAATAAATTAATAAAATATTTAAAAAGAGTACAGTATCAGTCCTGTTTAAAATATGTTGCCACAGCATGCCCACTATCAAAGTAACAATATTCCTTTACTACAGACCACTGAACTTTTTCTATCTATAGAATCCCTTCCACACTCAGTAACTTCAGTTCTTCAGTCAAAGTCCAAGAGTTTCCAAGGGTTTGATTTTTGTTAATCAAATTTACCAGTCTACACAATCAGAATTTTAAAATGAATATGGTTATCCTTCTTTCCATAAGATGCTATGATCTAGTAGTACCCTTCTAAAGAATTTTTTACTCCTAGTACTAAAGGATTTATGTTAATAATAACCTAGAAGTGGTTACTACCACAAGTTAGGCTCATTATTGAATCAAAAATAATAGATAAGTGCATGGAGCAAAAGTTGATGAACAAAGGGTTTCTTACTGAGTCTTGCTCCTCTGAATCATGACTATGAATTGTAACTGAACTCTACAAATATCTTAAATAAGACAGTGATTAAAAACATAGAAGAGGGTGGAGGGTAGATGCGTAATGGTTATTCAAAGAGACATAGAAGAGACTGAATTTGTTTTTGCACATAAAGCAAGATCAAATAATGTTTTATTAATTCATTTGTCAAATATTAACTGATCACCAGTAGATACTTGGTTTGGAAATATAAGTTAGTTATTTTCTGAATGTATGTTTTTATCTGTTGATTGTTACAAAACCTTTCTGTCCTCAAGATCATACAAGGTGATAATATAATAAGCAGAACCTGAACTTCAGATTTCATGCCAGTGTCTCTATGTATGTGACCTCCTTAAAATCCCTTTTGTTTTTCATTTGCGTTCCACATCTCCCAGACATGGAAATGAAATGTTCCTGATAACTGACTTGAAGAATTTGAAGGACGTTGGTATGTGTTTGTGAAGGAAGTTGGGATGTGCTTGTGAGTTCTAGCAAGGCTAGTTGTCCCACCTTCCTAGCATTCCATTATATATAAACATTGACTGAAAATACTTGCCTGAATTCATAAGCCAAAAATGGGCAGAGGATATGAACAAAACATTCACTACAGAGGAGATCCAAAAGGCTAACAAACATATGAAAAACTGCTCTAGGTCACTGATTGTCAGAGAAATGCAAATTAAGAAAACACTAAGATACCACCTCACTCCTGTAAGAATGGCATACCTCAAAAAGGACAGCAGCAACAAATGCTGGAGAGGATGTGGGGACAGAGGAACCCTTTTACATTGCTGGTGGGAATGTAAATTGGTACAGCCTCTGTGGAGAGCAGTCTGGAAAACTTTCAGAAGGCTAGGCATGGACCTTCCATATGATCCAGTAATTCCTCTCCTGGGGTTATACCCCAAGGACTCCATAACACCCAACCAAAAAGAGGTATGTACTCCTATGTTCATAGCAGCACAATTCATAATAGCTAAAACCTGGTAGCAACCCAGGTGCCCAACACCAGATGAGTGGCTGAGAAAGCTGTGGTATATATACACAATGGAATACTATGCAGCTATCAAGAACAATGAACCCACCCTCTCTGACCCATCTTGGACAGAGCTAGAAGGTATTATGTTAAGTGAGCTAAGTCAGAAAGATAAAGATGATTATGGGATGATCCCACTCATCAACAGAAGTTGAGGAAGAAGATCTGAAAGGGAAACTAAAAGCAGGACCTGATCAAATTGTAAGTAGGGCACCAAAGTAAAAACCCTGTGGTGAGGGGTAGACATGCAGCTTCCTGGGCCAGTGGGGGGTGGGAGTGTGTGGGAGGGATGGGTCACAGTCTTTTGGTGGTGGGAATGGTGTTTATGTACACTCCTAGCAAAATGTAGACATAAATCAGTAGTTAACATGATTAACATGAGAGGGGGAAAATCAATTGTATGTCTCAAAGTTTTTCAAAACACAAATTGAATCTTTTTAATATATAGGCTGTGTATTTGATATGCGGACTCTCTCAAAGGCCTAGACCAATTAGATTAGAAGCATCCAATAACACAGCTATATACAAGATACTGGATACTGTACAGCAAACCATAACAAAAGGACTTTTCAAAGTTAACCCAATTACCAAATAATGTGATGATCACATTAACTATCAATTGTCTTTTTGAACCCTAAGACAGCAGGAACCTCACTTCTCCACTATAGAGCCTCTACTTCCCCCAGTCCTGGAACCCTTGGATAGGGCCCACTTTCCCTTATGCGTCTCCCAATCCATACCAAATAATATTGCATCCGCCGATCACAACCTAACCAACGCAACGATTGCCACCTCAGCATGCTTCACCTCAGACTGTGTCCAGAGACTTCACGAGTGGAATGACAACCCTTCAGCTTCATTACTCGGGTGAGACCTTTCCTTTTATAGTACACTCTAATTTCATCTCAGGTAGTTCACTTTCTAACAAAGTCCCAAAACCTAGATATACACCAGTTTCTGTGAGAGAGAGCACATGTTCACACGTATCCGTAAACTACGGCAAAATATATACCTGAAAGCAGAAGTACAGTAGAGTTTGCAGTGAGTACCTCCCTAATACTTCCTCTCCACTATTCCAAGCTTTGGGTCCATGATTGCTCAACATTTTGTTTGGCTTCGTATGTTAACTCTCTTTTCAGCCCCCAGGTTCCAGATGCCACCAGCATGCTGGCCAGGCTTCCCTGGATTGAAGACCCCACCAATGTGTCCTGGAGCTCAGCTTCCCCAGAGACACACCCTACTAGGGAAAGAGAGAGGCAGACTGGGAGTATGGACCGACCAGTCAACGCCCATGTTCAGTGGGGAAGCAATTACAGAAGCCAGACCTTCTACCTTCTGCAACCCTCAATGACCCTGGGTCCATGCTCCCAGAGGGATTGAGAATGGGAAAGCTATCAGGGGAGGGGGTGGGTTATGGAGATTGGATGGTGGGAATTGTGTGGAGTTGTACCCCTCCTACCTTATGGTTTTGTTAATTAATCCTTTCTGAAATAAAAAAAAGAAAGAAAGGAAGAAAATAAGAGACAGAGAAAAAAAAATAAGAAATGTTTTAACTTGTCAACAAAATAATAGATTTGACTTTATTGCTCTGATACAAATAAATTATAATAATAATGAAGCCTATACAAATTTACTTTTACTTAATTAGTTGTATCAGTATGTACTATAATTGTTAATGCATCAAATTATAAATGATGAAATAAGGTTAAATAGCAGTTCCCAACACATGTATATTTTACAATGTAGGAAAAATTCACAGCAAAATATCATGAATTATGTAGAAGATAATCTAAAATATTAGGTTTGTTAGAAATCATTCTGGCTGAGGAAAGTAGATAAAAGATAATGTTTCCAGAGAGATTTTCCTCTTTTTTTCCTAGCTAATAGTCATTCATATCACAGATTATTAGAACTGAAAGTTCTCATGCACTAGTTAATTTACCCCCAACTTTTCTTTTAATAAGGATCCTGATGCCTCCAAGGAGTGAAGAAATTTGCTCAAGGCCAACCCAGAACCTAGTTTATTAGATAACTGAAATCAGTACACTGATTTTATGAAGTCTCAGGCAATGCAGAGCACTTCAACTTCAACTTCAACTTTAATGTTTCCTCTTATTCCCTTGTAATGATTAAGAAACATACAGTTCCCTTTGATTCTCAGAAATGTCCCCCTATGGCTAACACAATTTACTTGATATGTGAGAACAGAGAACAAAATAAAAGTTGCATTGAGTAGCAAGCAAATAAAAATCTTATCCTATTTTGTGCCACTAAATACAACTGATACTTTGAATGCTGAAGGGCGATAATTTAAACCAAATTGACACTGTGCTGGTTTTATGGATTTCTAACGGTTTCATCTTGGGTACATCGGACATATTGCTGTCCTGACTTCTGCTGCATCTAATCCCAAGGTCTAGAAATTTATACAAATCAAAAACTGCAGACTTTCATTTTTAAAGGGCCAGCGGTCAGCATGCAAGACAAATACTTTTATTTTTCTGTGTATTCAATTTGCATATTTAACAAAACCCATCTCTGGAAGAAATGAACAGCATTTAGTTAAAGGATTTTTATATTTTGTTTTATTTTTAGTTTCTATTATGTAAATGGATTTTGGGAACCCAAATTTCCCAGTTTGGGGATGTGTTCACTGAATTGCTTTCTCTCCACTTGATACAATTAGCCAGTTTTGCTATAGGACTTCAAACCAAGTTCTGTGTAATGTCACTTCAGAAAAACACAAACACAACAAAGCAAACAATAGCAAAGCAGAACCCCTAACCATTAAAATAAAGACAAAAAGAATAAAAAACTTCACAAACACAACATAAATGAAATAGAAAGGCAATGTAGAGCTTTATTCAAGTTCCCTTGGATCACTTGAATATCTTGCCCACTGGATATTGCTCTCATATTTTCTTTTAAGTAGAAAACAAGAAAATGATCCAATTTTCCCCTTGGCAGGTTGGTGTAGAAAAGGAGGCAAATGTGGGTGCAGCTCTCCATTTCTGTTCCTATCTATGTGTTATTCTCTTTTGTTATTATAGTTTCTGTCTTCTAAGAGGCTTTATATTATTGCCAGAGTATGGAATGTCAGAATGTTTATTAGGGATATTTTATATAAGAAAAATCACATTTTATAGAGACTCTAAATCAGAATGTAAAGTCTGCTTATTTTTTTTCATTATTTGTTTATATATACCTTCAAATTCCCTCAAACATATAGACATTGTAAGTTAGACTTTATTGACTTATATACAATGAAAGAAATGTGTTGTATGCTTTACATTGGGTTCTAGTTCTCCCCCGCCAAGAGAATTGGATCAGTCCAGTTAGTTTTCGCGGCCCGCTTGGCCCCGCCCCGAGGAACCCGGAGAGCGGGTTCCAAAATGAGAGAGTTGAAGAGTTCCAGAGTTGAAGAGTTGCAGAGTTTGAGGGTTCCTGAGTGCAGAGTAAGAGAGAGTGCTTGCGCCGCCGCAAAGAGACAGCAGAGTTCTGTTTGGTGATTAGTTTGGTTTAGTTTATGAATCGTTGTTCTTGAATAAAGAAATACAGCTTCCCTGCCCAGCCGTTGTCTCCACATCTCTGTTACCCGCCCATGAAGCTAGCCCTGCCAGCAAGAGCCGCCGAAATTTTAACAACAGAAATGAAAATAAACTCATACATATGAAAGCATTTCATCAGTAGTTGTCTGGATAGAGCAGAGAAGTTCAGAACCCAACTTTTCCTTGATAAGACCACCTCAAAATGCACACATTGGATCCCAAATTTATCATCAGGTAGGTATGCTTCTGCTTGCAGTGAATTTATGCACTAAGTTTTAGCACATTTTCATTTTTGTGAGAAAAATCTAAAATTTTATAATTCAAATTTTACATCTTTTTGTGTCTTTTGAATTTTAGAAACTGAAAAACATTTTAGTTGAAATGTTTATTGTTTTGATTCATCTCATCAAGCATAAAATAATAGTTTGTCATAAATGTTGCTATTGTACATTGTAGAAAAAATGGGTAATGTTTTAGAGTGGGACTGGCCAAAGAAAAGCTGAATGGTGTAGTCATTTATTCCACATATGTATATAAATATATTTACCTGGCTCATTCAAGGATTTGAAACAACCAGTACTCATAAAAGCTCAAAGTAAAGTTTAAGTAAGGTAATTGGGATAAAGAAAAATTAAAATATATACAATGGCCTCTTTCAAAATTTCATTTACTTATGTATGATATAGACAGAAAAACTGTCACCACCCTGCCCCAGAATGGCCTCTTGATATCCATAGTTGATAAACTTGACGACAGTTTCGTTACAGTTCAAGAGACGCATGTATTTAATGCATATTTTTTAGTGTGTTATTGAGTCATGGGACTGCTGATTCATAAATCATGATGGAAATATTATTTGAAACATCAAAGTAAAAGTAAATACCTGAACACATGTTTTTTATGGTGCTTGATAATCGACTTTAATACAATACTTTTCATGCTCACTCATTAAAATATGAAGGTGATTTTCTTTCTTAATATATTTTTTAGTATCTTTATTTATTCTTTAGATAGAGAAAACCAGAAATCAAGAGGAAAGTGGGAGATAGAAAGGGAGACAGACACCAGGAGCACTGCATGCAAAGCTTTCACCTTGCAGGTGGGGACAGAGAGCTTAAACCTGAGTATTGGTATATTCTGACACGTGTACTCAACCAGGTGTGCCACCACCTATCCCTGAAGGTCATTTTCAATCTAAGGTATTATTAAGGCTTCTATGAAAGTTATTTGTTGCATTAACAGATGAGATTCCGAGTCTAAACTCTTGGATGCTAAGTACCTAAATATCCACTTTTTTATCACAAATTATAGTAAGATATAAATAATGAACTTTTAAAAAGCATGTTATGATTTAATATTTTATTATTTCTGATTGTTTATCAGCTTTCTTAGGATTTTATGCTATTTTGTATATTGTTTTCTTGAAGACCATCTTTCAATAATCTTGCAAGGTAACTTAATTTATATTTGTTTTGATAGATCTAAGAAGACTTTTATTTTACCATCATATATAAATGATACTTTTGCAGCATACAATATTTGTGGATAGTATTCCTTTATCTGTTCACAGTTACAACATGACATCTACTCTCTATCAATTGAAAAGTCTTATGAAAATTTGGCAGTGCTGCTATTATGTGTCAATTTCTCCCATTTCTTAGCTGCCTGAAATAATTTATCCCTTGACTACTGGTAATTTTGTGATGTGTTCTTGGTATAGACTGTTTTGAATTCAGGAATTTGGATGTTCATTCTGCTTTCCTGAATTCTCTGATTATTCTCCAGATATGGGGAAGTTTCAGTTATTATTTTTTTTCTTAGAATATGATCTATTCCTTTCTGTCTTTTCCCTTTTTGGACTTCCTTTATATTTGGTTTTCTATTGGAATCTAATGTTCTTTGTGAAACTGGTTTATTTATCTTAAGTGTTCTTTCTCCAACTTATAACATGTAAGAGTTTTTGGTGATGTTATTCTTTAATTCTGACATTAGAGGACAAAATTATTACTGGTGCTTGGTGCCTGCACAGCTCTACCATCCCTGTAGATGTGTTTTTATATAAATTGAAAGATAGAAGATATGCAGAGAGAGAAAGAGGTTAGGAGAGGTATTTGCAGTGGCACTTCTGTCTTTTCAGTAAGTATCAAGGCCTTAAGCCAGGGTCCTTTTGCATGGTAATGTGTGCTCCACCAGAGGAGTCCCAATGTTGTCCATGAGTCTACTTCTTAAGCTTTTCAAGTTAACATGATTTTCATTCTGTATGTTCTTCAGACCTTGCACTTCAGTATGGACTTTTCACTGAGCCTTCATTTTCTTTGGCAAAGAATTATTTTAGTTTCTGTGATTTCTTGCTTTTATATTGAACCTGATTCTGTGTGTTGAACTAAGCATTTTTCATTTTTCTAATGTATTGCTAATTTCTAAATTTTTTTTTCTCTTCTAAGTACTCCATTTCTACACCTTTATAGTGAACTACTACAGGGGCATTCTGCAGATAAGTTCATGTTTTTATTGAATTTCCCATGTTTACACATATAAGGTAGTTTTTGTTGTTTGACAGCAGGTGACATGTATCTACAATGATCATATTCACACTTACTTATATAGTGTACTGAGTGAGGAGAATACTGTCGAAAAGATGAAGTTCTATGATTCCGGATGATACAAATAGAAATTTGGGAGATAAGCATCATAGTGCAAGGAATACAGGTTTCACAAAGAATTTTATCAATCTCAATGAACTTTTTAATTACTTTACTTAAACACAAATAAATCCAGGTAAGAGTGATCAGTAATTTGAAAAATACTGAGAGAGGCAACTCATAACATACTATATAAAATGGTTAAACCAACAAGAAGAAATATTGGAGAAATGAACTAGTACAAGAGTCCAGCTAAAAGCCCCCCAAAAGGTTGAAGCACAAAATGAAGAGGTCAACATCCAAACACTAGTTAAGGAAGTAATCAAAAGAGTGACTAAAGGGTTTGAAAGAATTGTCATCAGAAATGCAGAAACTGAAGTTGATAAAGAAGATCTGAAAGGGAAACTAAAAGCAGGACCTGATCAAATTGTAAGTAGGGCACCAAAGTAAAAGCCCTGTGGTGAGGGGTAGACATGCAGCTTCCTGGGCCAGTGGGGGGTGGGAGTGGGTGGGAGGGATGGGTCACAGTCTTTTGGTGGTGGGAATGGTGTTTATGTACACTCCTAGCAAAATGTAGACATATAAATCACTAGTTAATTAATATGAGAGGGGAAAAATCAATTGTATGTCTCAAAGTTTTTCAAAACACAAATTGAATCTTTTTAATATATAGGCTGTGTATTTGATATGCGGACTCTCTCAAAAGCCTAGACCAATTAGATTAGAAGCATCCAATAGCACAGCTATATACAAGATACTGAATACTGTACAGCAAACCATAACAAAAGGACTTTTCAAAGTTAACCCAATTACCAAATAATGTGATGATAACATTAACTATCGATTGTCTTTTTGAACCCTAAGACAGCAGGAACCTCACATCTCCACTATAGAGCCTCTACTTCCCCCAGTCCTAGAACCCTTGGATAGGGCCCACTTTCCCGTATGCGTCTCCCAATCCATACCAAATAATATTGCACCCGTCGATCACAACCTAACCAACGTAACGATTGCCACCGCAACATGCTTCACCTCAGACTGTATCCAGAGACTTCACGTGTGGAATGACAACCCTTCAGCTTCATTACTTGGGTGAGACCTTTCCTTTTATAGTACACTCTAATTTCATCACAGGTGGTTCACTTTCTAACAAAGTCCCATAACCTAGATATACACCAGTTTCTGTGAGAGAGATCTTATGTTCACACGTATCCATAAACTACTGCAAAATATATACCTGAAAGCAGAAGTACACTAGAGTTTGCAGTGAGTACCTCCCTAATACTTCCTCTCCACTATTCCAAGCTTTGGGTCCATGATTGCTCAGTAATTTGTTTGGCTTCGTATGTTAACTCTCTTTTCAATCACCAGGTTCCAGATGCCACCAGGATGCTGGCCAGGCTTCCCTGGACTGAAGACTCCACCAATGTGTCCTGGGCTCAGCTTCCCCAGAGACACACCCTACTAAGGAAAGAGAGAGGCAGACTGGGAGTATGGACCGACCAGTCAACGCCCATGTTCAGCGGGGAAGCAATTACAGAAGCCAGGCCTTCTACCTTCTGTAACCCACAATGACCCTGGGTCCATGATCCCAGAGGGATAGAGAATGGGAAAGCTATGAGGGGAGGGGGTGGGCTATGGATATTGGGTGGTGGGAATTGTGTGGAGTTGTACCCCTCCTACCTTATGGTTTTGTTAATTAATCCTTTCTTAAATAAAAAAAAAAAAAGAAAAAAAAAGAAATGCAGAATCAACAAATGAGACTCTGGAAGAAAACACTAATTATCTCAATGTTATTAGAGAGCTGAAAGCTGAAATAGCTGAGCTAAGAAAACAACTAGCTGGACAATCTAAAATAGTATCAGAAGAGGGTAAAAACATAGATATACTCCAGAAAAAAGTAGAGGGGAAGAACATAGAATCAATGAGG
This sequence comes from Erinaceus europaeus, assembly GCF_950295315.1. Lineage (NCBI taxonomy): Eukaryota > Metazoa > Chordata > Mammalia > Eulipotyphla > Erinaceidae > Erinaceus > Erinaceus europaeus. The sequence continues at coordinate 53,731,349 of NC_080176.1, forward strand.
CTGAAGACAGAATTAGCAAGATTGAGGAAAAAATTACAGAGAACTAAAAAAGAAGTTAGATATCTCAAGAAGATATTAAGGGATACTGAAAACAAGAAGAGAAACCTATGGGATAACTTCAAAAGAAATAATATACACATTATTGGCTTACTAGAGGAAGAAAGAGAGGGAGGGGAAAAAATCATTATGCAGGACATAATACCTGAGAACTTCTCTAGTCTAGACAACATAAAAGGCATAAATATTTAAGAAGCCCAGAGGATTCCAAATATAAATAACCCAGACTTAAAGACACCAAAAAACATCCTATTTAGAATGGAAAGGAATAAAGATAAAGAAAGGATCCTGAAGGCTGAAATAGAAAAATAAATAATTGCTTACAGAGGAAAACCCGTAAGATTAGCAGCAGACTTCTCCACACAAACACTACAGGCCAGAACAGAATGGCAAGATATCTATCGAGTGCTCAGTGAGAAAGGCTTTCAACCAAAAATAATGTATCCCACTAGACTGTCATCCAGACTACATGGAAGCATAAAAACTTCTCAGACAAGCAAGAGTGGAAAGAATCAACTATCACCATGCCTACCTGAAAGAAGTTCTGAAAGGTCTCCTATAAACAGTCAGAGCAATATAAATATGCCATATGTCAGAACACACTAAAAATTTACAAGAATGGCTTTAAAATATCTTCAATAGTTGATATCAGTAAATGTTAATGGTCTGAATTCACCTATCAAAAGGCAGAGTAGGAAGATGGATCAGAAAACAAAACCCATCCATATGCTGTCTAAAGGAAATCCACCTAACTCAACAAGACAAACACAGATTCAAAGTGAAAGGATGAAAACTATCATAAAGAATAATGGTCCATAAAAAAGGGCAGGAATAGCTATTCTCATATCTGACATAATAGACTTTAAAATAAATAAAATTTAAAAAGATAGGGATGGACACTACTTAATGCTCAGAGGATCAGTCAATCAAGAGGAATTAACAATTATTAACATCTGTGCACACAATGAGAAGCCATCTAAATACATCAAATATATATTTTAAGAACTACAGCAATATAATAACAGCACCACAGTCATAGTAGGGGACTTCAACACCCCACTCTCTCAACTTGACAGGTCATTCAGGCAGAAAATCAATAAAGACATGAAGGAGATAAATGAGGAGATAGATATACTAGAACTATTGGACATTTTCAAAGCCATTAATCCCAAGAAACAGGAATACACATTCTATTCAAGTCCACATGGGTCATTCTCAAGGACAGACCATATGTTAGGCCACAAAGACAGCATCAGCAAATCCAAGAGCATTGAAATCATCCCTAACATCTTCTCAGACCACAGTGGAATTAAACTAAAACTTAACAATAAACAAAAGATGAGTAATAGTCCCAAAATGTGGAAGCTCAACAGTATACTACTTAACAACTACTGGGTCAAAGGTGAGATAAAGGAAGAAATGAAAATGAAGACACAAGCTATCAAAATATTTGGGACACAGCTAAGGCAGTACTGAGAGAGAAGTTCATAGCAATACAAGCACACATTAGGAATCAAGAAAAAACACAAATAAACAGCCTGAGTGCACATCTTAAAGACCTAGAAGAAGAACAACAAAGGAACCATAAAGCAACTAGAAAAACAGAAATCACTAAAGGTAGGGCAGAAATCAATAACATTGGAAATAAGAAAACCATAAAAAAAGATCAAGGAAAGTAAATGTTGGTTCTTCTAAAGAGTCAACAAAATCGACAAACCTTTAGCCAGACTCACAAAACAATAAAGGAAGAAGACCCAAATAAATCGGATAGTAAATGAAAGAGGAGATATCACAACAGACATCGCAGAAATTCAGCATATCATGGGAAACTTCTATGAACAACTCTATGCCACCAAGCTATAGAACCTGGAAGAAATGGACAATTTCCTAGATACCTACGAACTTCTAAAATTAAGTAAAGAGGAACTAGATAACATGAACAGGCCCATCACAACTAAGGAAATTGAAAATGTTATCAGAAACCTTCCCAAGAATAAAAGTCTTGGACCAGATGGTTTCACAAATGAATTCTATAAAACCTTCAAAGAAGAACTAATACATCTACTTTCAAAAGTCTACCAGAAGATTGAAGACACTGGAATACTCCCTTCCAACTTCTTTTTTTTTTTTTTTAATATTTTATTTTATTTATTTATTCCCTTTTGTTGCCCTTGTTGTTTTATTGTTGTAGTTATTATTGTTGTTGTCATCGTTGTTGGATAGGACAGAGAGAAATGGAGAGAGGAGGGGAAGACAGAGAGGAGGAGAGAAAGATAGACACCTGCAGACCTGCTTCACCGCCTGTGAAGCGACTCCCCTGCAGGTGGGGAGCCGGGGTTCGAACCGGGATCCTTATGCCGGTCCTTGTGCTTTGCGCCACCTGCGCTTAACCCGCTGCGCTACAGCCCGACTCCCTCCCTTCCAACTTCTATGAAGTCAACATCACTTTGATACCCAAAGCAGACAGGGACACAATCAAAAAGAAAACTGCAGACTAATATCTCTGATAAATATAGATGCTAAAATATTGAACAAAATTATAGCCAACTGGATATAATAGTATATTAAAAAGATTGTTCATCATAACCAAGTGGGGTTTATCCCAGGCATGCAAGGTTGGTTTAATATACGTAAATTAATCAACGTGATCCACCACTTCAATAATAGCAAAACCAAAAACCATATGGTCATATCAGTAGATGCAGAGAAAGCCTTTGACAAAATACAACATCAGTTTATGATCAAAACACTATAAAAATTGGAATAGATGGACAATTCTTCATGATAGTGGAGTCTATATATAGCAAACCTACAACCAATATCATACTCTATGGTGAAAAACTGGAATCATTTCCCCTCAGATCAGGTACTAGACAGGCTGCCCACTATCACCATTACTGTTCAACATAGTGTTGGAATTCCTTGCCATAGCAATCAGGAAGGAGCAAGGAATTAAAGGGATACAGATTGGTAGAGAAGAAGTCAAATTCTCCCTATTTGCAGATGCCATGATATTATACATAGAAAAACCTAAGAAATCTAGCAAGAAGTTTTTGGAAATCTTCTGCCTATTCAGTAAGGTGTCAGGCTACAAAGTTAACATTCAAAAGTCAGTGGTATTCCTCTATGCAAACACTAAGTTAGAAGAAGATGAAGTCCAGAAATCAATTCCTTTTACTATGGCAACAAAACAATAAGATATCTAGGAATAAACCTAACCAAAGAAGTGAAATACTTTTATAGTGAAAATTATGAGTCACTACTCAAGGAAACTGAAAGACACAAATAAGTGGAAAGATATTCCTTGTTCATGGGTTGGAAGAACTAATATCATCAAAATGAATATACTACCCAGAGCCAACTACAAATTTAATGCTATCCCCATCAAGATCCCAACCACATTTTTTAGGAGAATAGAACAAATGTTACAAATGTTTATCTGGAACCAGAAAAGATCTAGAATTGTGAAAACAATCTTGAGAAGAACAGAACTGGAGGCATCACACTCCGAGATCTCAGGTTTTATTATAGGGCCATTGTAATCAAAACTGCTTGGTACTGGTCCATGAGTAGACACACTGACCAGTAGAATAGAACTAAGAGCCCAGAAGTGAGCCCCCATACCTATGGACATTTAATCTCTGACAAAGGTGCTAAGACTATTATGTGGGGATAGCAGAGTCTCTTCAACAAATGGTGTTGGAAAAAAATGGGTTGAAACATGCAGAAGAATGAAACTGAACTACTATATTTCATCAAATACAAAAGTAAAATCCAAGTGGATCAAGGACAAGGATGTTAGACCAGAAACTATCAGATGCTTAGAGGAAAATATTGGCAGAACTTTTTTCTGCATAAATTTTAAAGGCATCTTCAATGAAACGAATCCAATTACAAAGAAGACCAAGGAAAGCATAATCCTATGGGACTACATCAAATTAAAAAGCTTTTGCACAGCTAAAGAAACCACTACCCAAACCAAGAAACCCCTCACAGAATGGGAGAAGATCTTTACATGCCATACATCAGATAAGAGTTTAATAACCAAAATATATAAAGAGCTTACCAAACTCAAAGGCAAGAAAACAAATAACTTCATCCATCAATGGGGAGTGGACATGGACAGAAATTTCACCACAGAAGAGAGGCAAGAGACCAAGAAATACATGAAAAAATACTCCAAATCTTTGTTTGTCAGAGAAATAGAAGTCAAGACAACAATGAGATACCACTTCACTCCTGTGAGAATGCCATACTTCAGAAAAGGTACCATCAGCAAATCCTGGAGAGGTTGTGGGGTCAAAGGAATCCCCCTGCACTGCTTGCTGGTGGGAATGTCAATTGGTCCAACCTCTGTGGAGAACAGTCTGGAGAACTCTCAGAAGGCTAGAAATGGATCTACCCTATGATCCTGCAATTCCTCTCCTGGGGATATATCCTAAGGAACCCAACACACCCATCCATAAAGTGTACACATATGTTCTTAGTAGCACAATTTATCATAGCAAAAACCTGGAAGAAACCCAGGTGTCCAACAACAGATGAGTGGCTGAGCAAGTTTTACTATACATACTCAATGGAATAATACTCAGCTATAAAAAATGATGACTTCACTGTTTTCAGCCAATCTTGGATGGACCTTGAAAAATTTATGTTAAGTGAAATAAGTCAGAAACAGAAGAATGAATGTGAGATGATCTCACTCTGAGGTAGAAGTTGAAATATAAGATCAGAAGAGAAAGCACAAGTAGAACCTGAGCTGGAATTGACATGTTTCACCAAAGTAAAAGACTCTAGAGTGGTGAGGGGGAGAGAATATAGGTCCAAAAAGGATGATAGAGGATCTAATGGGGGTTGTATTATTATATGGAAGAAAAAAAGATTTGTACCAATCTCTCGTATAGTTAGTGTGGAATTTTTTTTTCTATCCATGCATATGATAGAACAGTCCCAATTTCCTGACCCATGCACGCCTGAAATCATTTAGTTCTGCCTGTGGTAGTTTTCAAACAAATTCTATTTCATCAGGACAAAGGGTCTTAGCTAGAGTGAGGTCAGTCAGCAAGTTTACAAATAATTTTATTTTCTTCCTTAATGGTAAATCTTTGTGAACAGTTTATTTTTCAGTCCTGTCAATGCTTCTAGTTAGGCCCTCATAATATTATTTTTTCTATGTAATTCAGGCTATACTTGCATAGTATTTTTTATGGAAGTTTGTTCTTTACATAGTCACTTTTAGTGAAATATGTTTTGTGAATGACAAGTTAATGTGACTCCACTTTTGGAAGTCTATAATTACCTTTCAGAGTGAGCAATATGGGGCAATTTCTAAAGTCATGCTTCTGGAAATCTCGACTACCATCTTAATATAATTTTACAATCTTATGTTTGTCTTTTGAATTTTTCATTAAACCACCTGAAACATATAGTTATCCATGGACTATCAGTTTTTATTTACAGAAAATCATCTCATAATCTTGCATTTAATTAATTTACTTATCTGTTTATGTGTGGAAAGACTGGAGAGGTGACTTGAATGGTCTTTGACAAATGAATTCATTTTCACATTTGCAAAACTGGAATATGGAGAAGAAGCTAAATTCTTGTAAGAACAAAAACTGAGGCTTTCAAAGAAGTAAACCTAGTTGTAGTATGGTAGCACCAATGGAAGTTGTTATAGTTTGTTTGGAATAAGTACGCCTGCAAGAAACTAGAAGTCTTTTATTGAAAATTGGTTGTATACGCAGAGTTTGTATTTCTTAGTGTCTAGTTTAATCAAAACTCAAAGATTTTTAATGTTAACATAATTGAAGGATGTTTTGGAATTCCTACTTCATCAAAGATGGCAGACTTATAAACATTAATTTAATAAATATTTGAGAATTTGAAACACTCAAGATACTATGCTAGTTTGAGGGACTTGTGAGGAAAGAAGATAAACTCTGTGCCCTAAATGAATTTAGTTATTTTACAAATGTTATTGTATTGATTATTTAATAATATTTAAGATAAGAAAGAAAATATTAGTTATCAGTATAAATTAATATTAGAGAACTATGGTAAAGTCTGAGTTTTACGAAAGTGAAAATAATGCAGAGTAGCATAGCTCAACTTGTCATGCTAAAGCTCCCTTTAAGACTGAGGTTTCATCTCTATAAACTCAAGAGTCATTGAGCTATTTCATTGTAGTTAGGGGTAAAGGGAACTGGGATCAGAGATAATGTCAACCTATATTCTCAAATAGCTTTTCAGTCCCAGATATATTTATATTCCAGCCCAACAAGAAGAGACACTGAGAGAAATTGCTTTATACTTAATGATTCTTCAGAGTTTCAGTTCCTGATTATAAAATTGCATTCTGTGTGTTATAAAATTTTCAAAGCCATTTTTAGAACGGTGTACATAAAAGGTACTCATTTAATAATTGTTGAAGGAATGTGTCTTCCTACAGGTTTTAGATGAGACTGTCTTCAAAATCATAAAAAATGAACTGATTACTAGACTCCTATGAAATCTGATAATAGGATTTTTTTTGATGATGCTGTTTTTCTTGTTTACATACTGCTATGAGAGAGTAATTTGCACTCTTAGGGATATTTTTATGATTTTAGGTTTATAATCTAGGTTTTATAATTTAGTAGTGTTATAGTGCATATAGTATATATGCTTATTGTTCTGTGTGCTTCAAATAAACGGTGTATCTCCAGCTAGTCATCCTGTATTTCAAGTACAAAGGCTATGTCTACCATCACTGCAGCTAACCTAAGATCAACTATGGATACATTTACTTCTGTGTGTGGAGGCTGGAGAGTAAATAACTTCACTGGTTTACTATATCTTATAATGATCCTAAAATTATGCAGCTGTGTGTGCCCAGGATGTTCATTTGTTCTCTTAAAACCAGTAAGTTTTCAGTTACCAAAGTCATGAATATGTAAGGATAGCCCCACTGTTGCTTTTACCTCACTTCTTCCCTGGTGGGTGACACATTCTGAGAGAGCTCTATCTGCCTTCCAAAGTCTTTTGTAGAGTTGATTGGGGGCAGAGAGAAGGAGTGTTCAGTTATTTAGCAGGGGTTTTGTTTGTTTTTAAGATAGTCGCAGGAAAATACCATTCTGGGTATTACTTTTACTTCTTCCACTATATGTTTTTTTTTTTTTTTTTTTTACTAACCTCCTCTCCTCAATTCTGTAACCCTATAAATACATATTGCTTTTCATTTATTACAAGAGATATATGTTAATGGTCAGAGGGAATTTTAAGAGGCACATTTTTAAAAGAATACATGTATCTGGTTTCTTTCTGCATTCCAAAGACGTCCCACATACACAGATGTGACAACTTTTTTTTTAAGCTAATTTGAGCAAATGCCTGTCTGACAACTTACTTTGGGAATAGTTACACTTGCCCAAACTGAAGTTCTGCCTTTGTAGAGGTGACACTGACGGTGTGTTATTACTGAGCACTAGGAAAAGAAACACTAGAAGAAATAAAATGTAAAGACATAAAAATGAATTGCATGTAGTTATAATTTTAGACTCTTTGTTAATGGGATTAGGATAAAGGTATTTACACAAATATGACTCAATTTTTGTAAAACTAACTCTCTGGGATGCATCTGACATTGATTGCATTAATCTTTGAACTTCTTTATTTTTCTTACTAAATACCTTTCTTAAATTTAACAACAAAAGGAAAGAGATGAAATAAAAGAGTAAACAAGGCAAATAGACATAAATGAGGCTCCATTAAGGACTTGGTTATGGAGGAAGTGGGAAGATGATCTTATCACTAAATTTACTTCTGTATTTTTTCATTTAATTTGATTATTTTATTACCATCAGGGTTATTACTGGGTGTTCATTACCTGTACCATAAATCCATCATTCTGGTGGCCATTTTTTTCTTTTTTACTTTTGGATGAGAAAGAGAGAAATGTTAAAGAAAATGGAATAGAGAGGCAGAGAAACACCTCCAGCACCACTACACAGCTCATGAAACTTCTACCCCTGCACGTGAGGGGCGAGGAGGGAAGTTGAATCTGGATTCTCTCTCATGCATGGTGACGGATGCACTCTACTTGGTGTACCAATGCGTGGCCCCATTGCATTTCTGTCCAAAGTGTACCTTTTTTATTTGGTATCGGATTATTGCATCTGATATGTCACTGTACTCTTTCGATTTGTAGTCAGACACGTCATCCATTGCTTCCCTGGCCCCATATGTAGTGCTCTTTTGAAATAAATACTATGTAGCTGAATCCATGGAACACTGGAAGAAATACAAAGTTATTGTTAAACTGTTTCATGAAAGGAAGGTAAGAGATTTGTGGAAGGAGAAGAAAACGAACGTTCCTATCTTCAGATTGTACATTCTCATTTCTTATTATCCACTGGACCACTTTTCTCCGTTCTTCCTTTCCATCCCTTCTTTGCATGTTCTCTCTTCAACACTACTTTTTTTTTTCTTCTGGGTGCATCTTTTAATGAGCACAGCTTGTATTTATATTTTTTACTTATTTAGTACATTGGGGATATGGGGAATGCATAATGCATTTGTGGGGAACATAAAAATAGTATATGCTGCTCTTGCCCTCAGGGGTGTGCTGCTATTTGGAAAGCATAGTATATATACATATATGCATGGGGCGTTGAAGACAGATTCAAGATTTGAATGTCAATATAGGAATATAAATCAGAGGAGCAATAAGTGCTATCAGTTTAGAGAGATCAGTACAGAATGGCTGGTCAGAAAAGCATTGCTAAGTTCTTTTTCTCTTCTGGAATACAATGACTCATATATACATTCAGGTTTTATCAAGTTGTCATATAATGGTTTGGCTAAGTGCTGAGTCAAATGTTCTCCAAAAGTTGAGTCTTAAGAGTTCTGGTTAGACTTGTTACATAGCCTTTGCATTAGTATCTCCTCTTTATTCTGAATTCCACTACTTCAGTACTTCTCTACTATATGCTAAAAAGTAGACAGTTAACTAATTTATATTTTTCACAAATAAATTTAGTCCCTTTGAAAACTGATTTCTGTTTCATACTTATATAGAACTCATAGCTTTAAACACATCTAGTGCATCAAACATAAGGGTGTGGGGGATAAAAGAAGGGGCTCTATGGAATATAACTAAAATAGGACTACTAACTATAAAATGGAGACCCCCCAATTATTCATATGAACTTTTACAGCCTTTAGGTTCATGATTAGTGAACAATTTTTTGTCTCTGTATGTTAACTCTTTTTTTAGCCACCAGCCAGGTTCCAGATATTAGCAGAACTATAACAGTTTTTTTTTGAGGCTGAACCTATTAACTATCTACAAAACGGAGACCCCCAAATCTTCATCTGCACTAATCCAATGTCTAGGTTCATGATTAGTCAACAATTTGTTTGGCTTTAAATATTAACTCTTCTTTCAGCCACCAGGCTTCAGATGCTACTGTGATGCCAACTGGAGTTCCGTGGGCATGTTACCCCACCAATGTGTCCTGGAGCCTCGCTTCCCCAGAACCCGCCCCACTAGGGAAAGAGAGAGGCAGGCTGGGAGTATGGATTGACCTGCCAATGCCCATGTTCAGCGGGAAAACCATTAAAGACCTTCCACCTTCTACACCCCATAATGACGTTGGGTCCATCTTCCCAGAGGGATAAAAAATAGAAAAACTATCAAGGGAGAGGATGGGATATGGAGTTCTGGTGGTGGGAATTGTGTGGGGTTGTACTTCTCTTATCCTATGGTTGTTGTCAGTGTTTCCATTTTACAAATAAAAAAAAAAATAAAAGGTAGTGGGGGGGCTGAGAGGGAGTTAGAGATCCAGGACACGGTGTTGCTGGAAGGAATAAGTGGTGATGGGATTGGTATACAGATACCTATCATGGAATAATGGGAAATTGTACTGATGTGACAACTGTCTTGTAAGTCATCATTGTCACATTAAAAATAATTTTAAAACACTTTATCTACCCTGTAATTCAATAAAGACTTGCTGAGTTGATTTTAATCAAGGGATCTTGAAGAAATTCCTTTTATTTAAAAAATAATAATAATATCCACTTTGAGTTTGATTCTGACCTGAAATCAAATCATTCTTACTACTTCATAGAAAATGCATCCTGTTTATAAAGATCACAAAGATAAAAGCAGTTTGGAAAGACATGTTGAATTCTCATGAAGGTCCCCCCCCCCCCAAGAAAATTGGACTCAGTTGAACGCACCAGGAATTCTGTACAGGATATACTTTTAGCAGGGTTAACTACTTTCAAATATATACGACCACATCATCTCTTGGAGAAGATTGAGATTTTAAGATTTATTTTTTTACCATTTTATTTTAAAACTATTTCAAAAGCCATTCCATCAAGGGTACACCAAAATGACCTCAATGCCCTTCCAGACTCCATCATTCTCGAATTCCAAATATCAACACATATGCACATACATATACAAACATATGAGATTCAATGACAGGGGATGGAGTTCAACTTTTCCTTATAGACCCTCTGTCGTTCGGATCAGCACCCCAATTTTCTTCTTCTCTGTGACTATTGGACTCAAGCTCTGTTTGTCAAAGGAGCCAAAGCAATTATGATTCCTGAGAGAGTATCTAAAACGACAGTTGCTGAAAGGTTACAGCAAAATCTATTAGAAAAGAAAAGTTGAGGGAAATCAGGTGAGCTCATAGAAGAAAATAAGGAAAGATTGGCTCCCTTTTGGGATTAGGTCTAATTAAGGTGAGCAAGCAGCTGGGCCTGTTTGGAATAACAATTGTGCTAGCATGTCACTTTTTTTCTGCTTAGTTGAAATTTATATAGTTTGGGAATGGTGGATATAAGAAAATTAGAGCTCATTTAGAATCTGTTGAAAGGACAGTGTGCCTTCATTATTAGTTTTGCATCTGAATTTTCCTGGGGCAGTCCTCTCTCTGTTATAGGTAATGGATTTTTCCCCAGATGTAATTGGATGAGTTTAATTTTTTCTTTCATTACCTGTCGAGGAGGCCTATGCCCCTACTTCCCTTTGTGTTTTATTAGGACTGTAACCCCTATTTAAATAAAGGCTTTGATTGTGCTTATATATGTTCAATCAGCACTTTCTGATTGAATAGTTCTGGTCACACAATGCTCTTGCCTAGCATTTTTTACTAATTACATTTTCACCCTGGTTGGGTATGGGAAAAACCTCTGATGGTGTTTGTTTGCTGGTTTTGATTATTCCTTGTGATTTGGTCTATCCACAGTAGCACAGGGATGAGGAAACAGATCTTTAGACTATAATCCTGCTGGTCTTGAAAGGTTACTTGATTTGATCTTTTCTTTTATAGAAGGGATAGAAAATCAAGACATGTGGCAATAAATGCTTAGCAAGCTATTCTATTAAAAACAAACACAAACGCTCTAATTTGTAGCTTTTGCTTATTTCTGTGGTATAAATATTCCCAATAGACTGATTATAATGTGACATAATCTGAATATGGATTTGGAAAAGTTACACACAATCTGGGCTTTAGGATTGTCATGTCCCCTCTCAGTGCAGCAAACAGCTCCAGCCATTGAAGTCCAACACTCTATTACATACAAGTAATATGGATACTGAGGGCTGGAGAGATAGCATAATGGTTATGCAAAAGACTTTCATGCCCAAAGCCCCCAGGTTCAATCCCTAGCACCACCATAAATCAGAGCTGATCTTCGCTTTGGCATTTACCTCTGTATTTTTTTTCTCACTGTATCTCTCTCACTACAATAAAATACACCTTTTTTTGAACTAGATACTGATTTTTAAACTCATTCAATTAGAATGTGATTTAAATTATATATATATATATATAATATTCAGTTTTGATAACCAAAGATATTTATTTCTTCAAAAATTAAGAACTCAGAAATGGAATGGCCAAAACCATATAATCTTAAGCAAGTTATGTATACCTTCTGAGGAATACATTCATTATATGTACACACACACACACACACACACTCACATATATATATATATATATATATATATATATATATATATATATATATATACTTTACCTTCTAATATATTAATGATAAACTTAGTAGACATACTGCTGTGTAAGTTTTTTTTTTAATGTAGCTTTTGTGTCAACCAACATGACCATTTGGTCCTTAAGAAAAGGGGAAAGTGGTTCAATTAGAACCTCTCATAGGCATTGTCTCATTTTTACCTTGGTAGTGTTAATTCCTCTGTCCCCCATTTTTCCTCTTTTTAAATTTTATTTCATTTATTTTATCTTCACATGTGTGCTGGTTTATCTTCATATGTTCTAAAACGGACTTCTAACTGGAAGTCCTAGATCCATTTGTAGTTTATATTCGTGTGTGGTGAAATGTAGTGGTTCAGTTTTACTCTTCTTCATGTTTCAAGCCAATTTTCCAAGCACCATATGTTGAGACTCTCCTTTCTCCATTTAATCATCTGCGCCCCTTGTCAAAAATTAGCTGACAATAGATGTGAATGCTAAGGGTCTTAATTCTATTCCACTGGTCAGTGTGTCTATTTTTGTTCTACTTACCATGAAGTCTTCATTACAATAACCCAATCTAGATATAGTTTGAGATCTGGGAGCATTATGTCTCCATTTCTGTTCTTTTTCTTCTTTTATTTTTTCGTCAAGATTGTTTTGGCAATTCTATGTATATTCTAGTTCCAGAGAAAAAAATTGAAGCTTTTGTTCCATTCCTTTAAAAACTTTTGGTAGGACCTTGATGGGGACTGTATTAAATATATGTATGGCTCTGGGTACTATAGAGCCTATAAATACAGGAATTCTACAAATTATTTTTTTATATTTAAAAAAATATATATTATTATTTATTTATTATTGGATAGATACAGAAATTGAGAGGGGAGGGGGGAGCTAGAGAGACAGAGAGATACCTGCAGCCCTACTTCACCACTCATGCAGCTTCTCCCCCTGCAGGTGGGGACCAGGAACTTGAACTGGGGTCCTTGTGCATCACAGCATGTGTGCTTAACCAGCTCAGCACCACCTGGTCCCAAGGTTTAGATTTTTTTTCTTTTTTTTTAATATTTATTTTATTTCCTTTTGTTGCTTTATTGTTGTAGTTATTATTGTTGTTGTCATTGTTGGATAGGACAGAGAGAAATGGAGAGAGGAGGGGAAGACAGAGAGGAGGAGAGAAAGATAGACACCTGCAGACCTGCTTCACCGCCTGTGAAGCGACTCCCCTGCAGGTGGGGAGCGGGGTTCGAACCGGGATCCTTATGCTGGTCCTTGTGCTTTGCGCCACCTGTGCTTAACCCGCTGCGCTACAGCCCGACTCCCCCAAGGTTTAAATTTTTAATTGCTATTCAGTAACCCAGGGACTAATCATTAGATAATAAGGCTAGCTACAGATGGAGGGTATAATGTAGGAGCTATGGGTGATTCCAATGTGGAACTGGGGCTGGAGAAGTTGGTTTCTAGAAGAACGGTGAGGGAAATAGTGCTGACATACTACGACTACAAGAATGTCAGTTGAAAAGAAATTACATGATCTATGACCACAAGATATTCAATACTTGGCTGAACCTAAAATAAAAGAAAGAAAAATATTCCAAAGCAAAAGGAAAACTGAGAGCATAAGAGGGTCAGGAAGAGCTGAGATAGTGGATATTAATCTACCTGCAGAAAGGAATGACAATGTCACAGGGAGGAGATAAATGGAGAATAACAACAAACACATTGTGACACAGAACTAGCAACTACCTGCTATACACCAAGGAAGAATACATATACAATTCATATAATCATATTAATATGTACATAAAATGTATGTAAAAAATCAGAATGAAGTTTAGAGCAGAATAATGAAGCACATACAAATGTAGACTAAAAACTAGCTAAAAGATAACGGGTATAACTTTCTTAATACCAGCCAAATATCTTTTTAAAAATTGACCTAATAATGGTTTACATCAAATTTTAGGACACCCCACCACAGCTACTACCACCATGAAAAGCACCATAGTTCTCATAGAACACCAAGTGAAAACGCAGTATCATGGGTCTTGGTCGGTGGGGGTGGGGGAGTCACTGATGCTCTGATAAGCCTTACTTTCTGTCTCTTTAACTAAAATGCAAAGAATGAGAAAAATATTGAGATATATGTTCTAGGGAGTGCTGGGGTCAAACCTTACAGAGAATGGAAATTTGTTATAGATAAGTTACTTTCTGAGTTAACAGATTTGTTTGATCAACAACTGAGTTATACAAACTATGTTTTAAAAGTTAAGCTTATTGATAAATTAATTCATCCAGATAGATAAAAACAAAGCAAAACAAAAAAGAAGGTGGGGGTAGATATCACAATGGTTATCCAAGGAGACTGGTTAGTACTTGGATGGGAGAAAATACTTGTTTGAACATTTATTCAAGGATATTCATATAATTATATTAACTGCAACCCTATGCAATCCTATAGAATTGGCAGGTGCTTTCCTTATTTATCTACTAAGGGATAAATGTGACAGTATTCTTATAATGATGTCATGTATTAAATAGATCAATTTCTTTCAACATGAACAAACCTAAAACTATGAAAATGAATTAAATAAATTCTTTAACACAAAAAACTTTCAATCAGAATTATATGCTAATAATGAAATTATGCAGATGATAAAAAATATAATAGCATCTAAGAGTTAGCAAAGCTGTGTAGCTAAAGCTATAGATACAGAGAAAGACATATAACTGTATAAACTTCTAAATCATTATTTACCTGTGAGAACAGAGGAGAAAAAAAGGTATGACTGGTAGCTAAATTTTTTAATGAAAGTTGAAAAGGTTGATTTTATTTTGAAACTTGACAAACTCATTTTTTGCATATCTATAATAATGAGAAGTTCTACAGTTTATGTTATTGTTTCCTGTGTCTAAGGAATTTTTTTTCCTGCTTTTTTAAATTTCTTTATTTCCCACCAGGGTTATAGCTGAAGTTCTGGGCCTGCACAATGACTCTACCACTCCCACTGTCACATTTTTTTTTAAAACTTTAATTGTGAGAGAAGGGTGGGGAAGGGGAAGACAGAGTGGGGGAGAGGGAGAGAGAGATCTCTCTTCTTTATTGCTTGTGAACCTTCCCTCCTGCAGGTAGGGCTTGCATATGAATCCTGGGGCATGGTCACATATATACCCTACCAAGTAAATGACACCCAGCCCTGCCCTGTGGGAAGAATTTCTTCAGTGGCTTGTGATAATGGAAGCTTTAGATCTCTTGAGTTACACTGAAAAGTGCTGGGCCATAGAATTCCTTGCTTGATGTAAGGATCATCCTAGAACTTCTATGTCCAGAGAACATATCCAGTATCTAAGTGATTAGTACAAGTGATAGAGGATTCCCAGGTCTAATCTCTGTATCTGTGTATCTGTATATATAAATATAATCTGTCTGAGAGAAAAAAATCTCTAATTTAATATATTAACCATTTATTTATTTATTTATTTATTTTGCCAAAAAACAAAGTACAATCCTGTATTTGACTCATACACTGTACCATACCACCAACTCTTAGATGTATATTGTGCTGTATATTGCATAAATGTCATTTTGTTTAAACTATGAGAAATCAGATAGGAACCTAGGACCTCAAGTATTGAAGTTTCATCCACTACCCACAGAATCAACTGCCAAATTACTGACACTCATTTGTTATCAGGATTTTCGAGAAAAGGGAAAGTTCTGTGAATTAGATGATAGTAACCTTTGCAAGTCTGTCTCTTCCTTCACCTTGCTATCTAAAGCATCATCTCTGGCAGAGCAACTTGATAAATTGGCTTTGATACTTTTTCATCTGTTATGTTACTACAAATTCACTTAGCAGTGGGTGGTTATAGATCTCTAGGAGAAAAGCGTTAGCCATTGCCACCCATTGTGCATATAAACAGCCTACACCCTTCCATACATATTTAGATAGGCAGGAGACTTGGGTAATTTTTTTTTCATATCATGAATAATTTTAACACTACAGACGTTTGATTTTGAATCAACAACTAGTTTCAGACGTAAATGCAGCCAAAGAAAGTTTCTAACTAAAATTAGTTGCTTTTCATATTTAACAAACTACTGCTTGCTGCATTTCCTGTGATCTCGGCTTTCAGCTTCCTCTCATATGGTCACATGTAACAATGACTCCTTCATTTTCATTTCTATTTTCTTCTTGGCTTTGCTAAGTGTAAAACTTGCAATTTCTTTAGCCAAATGACTTTCCAAGGCTGTGCCTAGAAGATGCCAAGCCAACTCATGCTCACCTTCGTCCATATTGTATTCAGATTTCAATGACCATGAGACCTTCTATCCATTTCATGTGTCAAAAAATTTTAACGAGATTTACATAAGAAAGCAAATAAATAAACATCCTGTATAATCAAGAATTAACCTATATCTCTGAATACAGTCTCAAACAGGCAATGTATTAGATATTATCAATATTATATCTCACTTGATCTTTGTAGTAAAATACAATGTGTTGATGAATGTTACTCATATTTTATAGATAGAGCTTAAGCAATATGTTCATGATTTGCCAATATTTAACTACAATTATTTTATCTGATGCACTAGAAATTAGAATATGTTCTTATTTAGTGTGTATGTTGTAACAAAACTCTAGAAAAAATGGAAAATTACAGAGGTCAAGGTGACAGTAAACTTGACTCTTGATCAAAGTCTCCTTCTTGACTGGTAAGCAATGACCATCTTGCTGTATTCTCACTGAGGGAGAATAAACCCTGCCATAGCTTATCCTGTTTATACAGGTAGTGATTTCATGGTGGACGAAGGTTTCAATGGCTTGACCTCATCCAAACCAAATTACATCCCCAAGAGTACACATTGCAGTACCACCTCACTGAGAATCAGCACTTCAATATATGAATTTCAATATATGGAGGGTTACAAACAGTCAACCTATAATATCCATATGCTAGTTATTTTAAGTTCAGTCATGACTGAACTTCAGAAAGTAACCATGTTTTCTGCTGAAGCATGCCTACTTTTAGCAGGAACTATCTTTATTTGCACAGGTCAATTATTATCAAGTTGATAATATGAAGAGCAAAACCATGTACTATTTAACTGATGACAGCCTACAGGACAAATAAGATTTTCCATGACTAAGGTTGTTACATGAGAGAAGCATCAGATATTTTTATTAAGAAACATTTTCTTAGGATTCTGTCTTCTTATAGAGGCTTAAGGTGGTATGTTCTAAGCATAATATTTGACCAACTGTTTCCATTCCATTGTTTAACACTAAATTTTGGAGCCTGTAATAACATTGGCTTTTTAATATGGGCTAGAAGTTTTGAAAGTCTGGCCTCAAAATTCAGCTCCACAGCACACTGAAGTCATGAATCTGTACACATTCTAATCTTAGATTTTAGTTTTCTCATTTGCTAATTAGGGATATTACTAGCATCTGAGTCACATAATTGTGGAAAAGATACAAATGAAGTCCACATTTTAGTTTGACATAATGATATACTTACTAGAAGTTGTAATGTGAGTTTTCCTATTAAATATAAGAAACATTATTTATTTATTTGTTTATTTACTTATTTATTTAATTTTGCTGTGGTTCAGTACCTGCAAGATGACTTCATCATTCCCAGTGGTCATTTTGTTCCCTCTCTCTGATAGAGATACAGAAGGGTAGATGGGGCAGGGGATAGAAAGAGAAATAATTTCAGCACTACTCCAGTGCTTGTGAAGCTTTCCTCCTGTGGTGTGGAGGCAGGGGTTTTAACACAGGTCCTCCCACATGGAAACACATGGCAATGTGTTTGCTCTACTAGGTGTACCACTGTCTGGCTCTAAGAAACTATCTATTGTATTGCCATGGATTCTTAAAATATCAAATATATTTGATATTATATTTTATTTTAATGTAATAAAGAGAAAGTATTTTCTAAAAATGTGTGTGTTCTTGCAGTAAGTGTTCCTTTTCTGGATGATAATACTACCTATGGGAAAATTACAAACTTTCTGAAAATAATGATATAAAATATGAAATTACCCATTTAGTACAATGCTTTTACTTTTTTTTTTGTTTCCTTCCTTTAATGTGCAAAGAGAAACACAGAACACTGGAATGTGCAAAGAAACAAGCTAGTGAATTCTGATATTTTTCTATACCTTAATGATATTTTTCATACCTAGGTATATTACAACTCTAATGGGATATATCTAGAGTTTCCACTAGATTCAAGCCATTATGACTAGCACAATGAATCTCATCTTATTAGAATTAAAAATATTTTATTTTTGTCATTCAAAAACCAACAGGATTTGAGAAGCATACATAATTAATTAGATTTGTTCTATAAAGTGATTTCAAAGACAAATACAAGTTGTGCAGAAGTATTTCACTTCATAGTTGAATCACAGTGCATAGTAAATCACAAGTTCCATGGATTTGGTAAATGAATTTTGGTGTTCTAAACTAGTTCTTAGATGAGTTTCACAAAACTCTATAGGAAATCTGACTGAAGAACTGGATAAGCTTCCTACTAGGTGATAGAGTCCATGGAGAAAAAAAAAATACCTTGGGTCTATTTCCAACTTCTGTTGTGCCCAGGGTAGTGGTGCTGCCTGAGGCAGAGGAAAGAGAACTAAGTACATCAACCATTACTACATTCATAAGAACTTGTGCAGTATTGGCTAGGCATGAGATCTTGTCTTACTACATTCTGACATTTCTCTTTATTTTTTTATGGAGAGGCTAAAGGTTTACAGTACAGTTGTTGGCACATAGGTTCAATTTCTCATCTCACCAAGATAGGTGCCAACAAAACACTCTCACGCTCAGACTAGGTCCATCATCAATAAACAGAAACTGAAAGCCCCCTCCGCACCCCTGCTTCTCTTCCTGTCCTCCTTCTACAGAGTCCTTTAAATTAAGGTTTATTTATGTGTTAATTTAACTCATGAGAAGGGTAGATGAATAGATAGATAGGTAGATAGATAGATAGATAGATAGATGATAGATAAATAGATAGATAGATAAACAATGATAGCAATATATAATGCTTGATAGGTATCTGTTTCCAGGTTTCATTCTAGTCTCATGCTCAAAATGTTAACCTACCCTTCCTTAGTCACAAATTTTTCACTTTTGAATCTATATATTTAGCTCTTCAAAGTGCTATTTTTTTTAAATTTATGTGCTTGGCTTATGTTAACTTACAAAGTTTGAGAAATTCTTCTATCCTGCTATAATAAAATTATTCTATATTCTGTCATTACCAATGAGGCAGTCATTTTCTACCCAATCTTTACTTACAAAACATCCCAGACTGAAAATTTCTTCCCCATCAGAGATATTGAGAACATGATTCACCTTTCCAACTTTCATCTATCTCTCCCTAACTAAAAGCAAATTGAGTCGTTTGTTGAGAAGAGTTGATACATTAACTGATTTTATTCTAACTTTGGCTCTTCATCTTGAGTATAGAGGTCCAGAATGGAGGGGTGGACATGATGTTCTCATGTATTCCACAGAATCACTGTCTTTACTAGAATTATCTAAAATCTAAACTTGAGACTAAGTGTGGACTGAGTTAAATATACTCAACAGAATATCCTAGCATACCCATAAAACGACTCTGAATTTCTTTAAAACCTACCACACTATATTCTTTAAATTTTATTTATTTTTTATTTATGGTGTGTGTGTGTGTGTGTGTGTGTGTGTGTGTGTGAGATGCCTGAGTAATATTCTCATATGAGGTGCTAGGGAGCTATTCTAGCTCCCAGACTTTCAGTGTTTGTGTTTCACCTACTTAGACATTGCCCAGGTCTCTTCATTATGCAGGTTGATAGATTTTGGTTTTAGCTGGGAGTCGGACTCTAGCACAGCGAGTTAAGTACATGTGGCACAAAGCATAAAGACCAGTGTAAGGGTCCCAGTTAGAGTCCTCAGCTCCCCACCTGCAGGGGAGTCACTTCACAAGCAGTGAAGCAGGTCTGCAGGTGTCTACCTTTTTCTCCCCCTGTTGGATAGTATGCCAGCTCCCCCTGGCTTCTGCTTAACCATATGCCTATATAGGGATAGATTTAATCCCATTCAAAGCTTTGGTCTATTTACATAAATCACTTTTACATTTACATAAAGCACCACACTCCCTCCAGGGCAATGGTGGCTTAGTGGTAGAATTCTCACCTGCTACACCCCCTCTCCTTGTCACACCCTGATCCTCTCCTTGTCACACCCTGATCTTCCACCAGTCACTTTTCTCTCCACCCTCTCTATATCACATCCTGTTTCCACCCTACTTGGAGAGTATAAAAACAGCTGCTCTTCTGATTAAAGACACTTGGAAATTGCTTTCTGGCTCCGAGAGTTCCAGAGTGTATCTCCTGTGAAGTTAGTGTGGCACGAGTTCCTGATCCCTCTCCCACGCAGCAGCCTAGATCAGTTCCAGTTGATTTCTCTCCAACCCAGAGAGCACTATCTCGGGAAGAAGCACCCTCAGGCTATCACAGCATCTGGCACCCAGAACAGGGACATGGAAGCAGCAGATTTACAAGAAGACATCCTAGATAAGTACACACCTTTTGGGTATCTGCAATATTGTGTTAAGGCACTGTGATTTTTTTCTTTTTTATTGTTTTCCTGAGATCTCTCCACCATGGAAAATCTTTTCCAAATTCTGCATTCTTTTTCCAGTATACAATTTTTATATTTCTGGAACATTTTTCTCGGGGCTGCACCTTATATACTGTTGATCATCATAGCAGCTTTTAAGGGATATATAGGGCAACCTCTAAAGGCTTAAGGACCTAGAGGCTGAGGTCCAAAAGATAAAGGAAGTGATCATAGAACTTAACCAGCACCTTAAAAACAAGAAGCAAAGGCCTGTCGTGATCCTGACCCACCCTAATTCCTCTGCATCTTGCCCTGAGGTCCCTATTTTGGCATCTTGCCCTGAGGCCCCTATTTTGGCAGACATGTGTCCGAATTCTCCATTGGACTCCACAGCCACTTCTTCAGCCACCCCCATTTTGGCAGACACGTGTCCGGAACCTCCTGATGCCTCCACAACTGCTTCTTCGCCCACCCCTGTTTTGACAGACACATGTCTGAATTCTCCTGTAGCCTCCAAAACCACTTCTTCGGCCACTTGTCCAGAAGCTTCCACTTTGGTGACTCCTACCGCTACACACTTATCAGAGCAAGTCCACACATTTCCGGTCAATGTTGCCCCCAATAGACAAAAACCTCAGGCCTGGTATCCATATTCTGCCACAGACCTGAAGGAACTATGACAGGCTATCAAGGATTACGGTATTCATGCCCCATGGACGAGGTCCATTTTACAAGGCCTGCTTCAGAACCTTAATACCCCCAAAGATTGGAGGGATGTAACTCGCGCTATGCTCCCAGGCCCCCTCTTCCTGCAATGGGAGGCATTCTTTCACGATGAATGTTTACAACAATCGCAGAAAAATATTCAAAATCAGCCAGAGGGGAATTTTGATGCATTGTTTGGAATAGGCCAATTAGAAACAGGGATTCAACAGGCGGAAGCCAAGTTTCCACTGGGGTATTTTGATCAGGTACACCTGTGTGCATTAAAAGCATGGGAGCGATTAACACCACCTATGGGAGTGGCCTCAGCCCCCATTCTCTCCCTTCAACAAGAACCTGATGAATCCCTCGCTAAATTCATTGCCAGGGTCCAGTCGAGTTTGGAAAGGAAGATTTATAATCCTGACGCTCGTTTTCTCCTCCTGTGATCCATAGTCTGGGATGGAATGCTTCCGCATTTTCGACAGGCCTGTATCACTCTTAAAAAACGAACACCCAGATACTTGGATTATAGCCACACAGGATCTCAGATAAAGCTCTTTTCAAGGACCTATGTTACAGGCCTATGCAGCTACCTTACATAAGCAAAAAGGGGCTTGCTTTCAGTGCGGTCGCCAAGGGCATTGGCGTAACAATGTCCAGAAAATAGACCGCGACCCCGCCTCCAGTCAGGGCAACTCCGCCTCCAGACAGTGAATCAGAGACCACGAATGCCTTGTCCCAGATGCCAGAAAGGATTTCACTGGAGGAGAGATTGTTGGTCAAGATTCCATAGGAACGGCACACCTCTGCCAAATGTAAACAGGGATTTAAACTAAGTGTGGGGCTTGCCTTAGCCCCTCCCCCAAGAGGGAAGGAAGCAGGTCGCCTGCTTGGTGCTGTGCCCTTCTTCCACAAACAGAAGCCCAGCTTGGGACCCAATCCGTCACTATACCCACCACGCCAAGTAACAATAACAGAGGGTGAGCAGAAGGAGGAACCTGCAGTATGTGGGAACTTCCAGCATAGAAATAACCAGCTGGAGCAAGAGAACAGCTCGAATTCGGAGCCTGAGATTTTATGGACCACCCCTGTTTTAGAAAGGGGTCACCCAACTATGACAGTAAAGATTGGTAATATTCCTTTTAAGTGTTTGATTGACACGGGAGCAGATAAGACAATATTAAGACAAGCAGAGGTTCCCCAGAGTTGGGCACTCCTCCCAGGACCACACTTACATGGTGTTGGAGGATTGACTCAGGCATTCTGCACACGAGATTCCCTTGTGTGGGAAGATCCAGAAGGGACTACTGGATGCTTTCAGCCTTTAATAGCTGATATAAGCACCAATTTATTGGGAAGAGACTTGCTGGAATCTTTAGATGTAGTGATATCCTCAGACACCTCTGCAGGACACCACACTCACTCCTGTGAGACTGCTAGACCCAACTAGCACCCCCAATACTAACTGCCACTGTTTGTAACAGAACTCCCCACTTAGATTGGATTTCTAATGAGCCTGTCTGGGTGGAACAGTGGCCTTTGCCTAGGGAGAAGCTAGAAATTTTAAAAGAACTCATCCAAGAGCAGTTATCTTTGAGACACATTCATCATTCTCAGAGCCCATGGAATACTCCAGTCTTTGTGATTAAAAAGCGCTAAGGAAAATGGCGCCTCCTCCAAGATCTTCGTGCAGTTAATAAAACCATGCAGGTTTGGGGCTCCCCCCAAAGGGGTTTGCCTCTTGCTTCCACAATTCCCACAGGAATTCCAATCATAGCTATTGATATACAGGATTGTTTTTTCTCTATTCCCTTACACCCACAAGTTTGTAAACGTTTTGCTTTCTCTGTTCCTTCTATTAATAATGCCAGCCCTGCCAATAGATTTGAGTTCTCTCCAACCCAGAGAGCACTAGCTCAGGAAGAAGCACCCTCAGGCTATCCAGGCATCCCCCCTCTGTCTTCTCCTCCTCTCTCCATTTCTCTCTGTCCTATCTAACAACGACAAAAATAATCGTAACTACAACAATAAAACAACAAGAGCAACACAAGGGAATAAATAAATAAATACTTTTTTAAAAAGTGGCCGCAAGTAACAACAAAAAAATATTTAAAAGATTTCGTTTTTGGTAAGAAAATTATTGTGTTAAAAGCACTCTAATATTTCTAGTGTAATTTGCCTCTATTTATGCTCCATTGTAGCATTACACATTTAACAGTAATTTCTTAGACTTCATCTGTATTCTAAATGGCATTGATATAAAGTCTTTTTATTAGAATTATTGATTCTATATGTATTTTAATTTGCTTAACTACATTTGCCTCTTCTGTAATATTACATGCTTTGTTTTGTCATAATCTAAACTATAGAACCACCAGTTTTTATCATCAAAATGCTTACCTTACTGCCTTCTGTGATGTGATAGTTCACCACTTAATTGTTAAATGGATACTGAAACTTTAATGCATGAGAGTTCATGTGAACCATGGCAGGCAGAAAGGATATGGACCTAGAGATGTTCATAATATTGTTGCTGCTTTTCTTTAGACTAGATGTTGGTTAATGTTGGTTACTATTGGTCCCATCTTGACTGAATCTGACAAGTCTCTCTACTAAATTATAACCAAGAATGCTAGATTGCAGCGTCTTTTAGTCAGGCCATTATTTGCACATGAAATGAAAACTAACTCAGGCATTCAGTGTGATTCTTGCCTACCATGCAGAAGATGTGTGTTCAATTTCCAGCTATAGCAGTGGTGCATGTATACTTTCTGGACAGGGAGGTAGTTTATTTGCTATAGCCAGACTCCAACACTACATGGAAACATTAGGCACCAAAGAAAGCTTCATGAATAGTGGACCAGTGCTCTGGTGTCTTCATTCTTTCTCTCCTTATATATCACACTTTCTATTTGTCTCTATCTAAATTCAAAAGAGATTAAAGAAAGAATAGGCCTGGAATCACTGGTATAGTGTGCATATACAGTTTAAACACCACATTAAAATATAAAAATATGTAATGATCTTTTAATACAACAAAGTGATATGTGGTCATACATACATACTTCTAAAATTCAGGGATGAGAGTGAAGGACACTGGTCAGAAACAAAATGAAGGCTGAGGAGACAGCATAATGATTATGCAAAAGTCTTTCATACCTGAGATACTTTGGTCCTTGATTCAATTCCCATAACTATCATAAACCAGATCTGAGCAAGGCTCTGGTCTCTTTCATTGCACTCTCCTCTCTCTCTCTCTCTTTCTCTCTTTCTCTCTCTCTCATTCTGGCTTTCTCATTGTTCTTCTCTGACTCTCTTTGTTGCTTTCATTTTAAATATTTAAAATAAAAGAAGTAAAATATTTAACAAAAGAAAAATGTATGTTTAAGTTTCTACCTCTTTATTTTCCCTTCCACTTTTTTTTTTTTTTTTTTTTTTTCATTTTCCTGGTGCTTTGATTCCAAATATTTAAGCTCAATTTCCATCCTCTCCCTCTGTAGCACTATTTAGGACTATGTTTCCCAGGCTTGGTCCTCTACTCTGAAATACCCTTAATACTTTCACTTCTTGAAATAATTTTTGTCATGAGAGTTTTTTCATTCCAAGATGACATACTATGTTTATCCTGCAAAAATCAGTTTTGTATGCCAAATCTACAGAAATAGTAAAAATGATTCATTAAAAGAAAAATAAATCTGAACCTATTAAAAGCTGGTATAGTGTTTTTAAAGGAGTGGAAATCATATTAAATTTTTGGAAAAGAAAAATCTAGAAGAGGACTAAAGGGAAAACTACAGCCTTAAGTTAGGAATGAGAGTTTATGAGGACATTGAGAGAGGGTCATGAGTACCAAATTATGTGATGAGTAGGGTCCCAGGGTTAGAATAGCCAGGCAGGTTTCTCTTGTGCCATTCCCACTCATAATGCCATGACTAGCAACTCCTATACAGGTGATATGAGACTTCCATGATCTTTTGGAGACAAATAGGACTCCAGTTGCTTGTGATACTTTGTGGGAAACTAAGTACCCAAAACATAATTGTTGAGTTATATATTTTCTTCTCCTTTCAGACACTTTAAGTGTTTTGCAGAGTTGATAGAGAAGAACCTCTGAGCTATTTCCCCAAGGAGTTTGTCTGATCCAAAGATACAGCAAAAAAATATTTAAAGGATATTTTAACTATAAGAATGATGACACTCAAGGTTGACTATAATTTGTGAAGGTGTGACAACACATGGTCTCATATGAATTTGGTCTTATCCAATAAAAAAAGTCAGTGATAGCCAGTGAAAGGGCCTGTAGCTATACTAGCTTTTTCTTTCTTTCTTTCTTTCTTTCTTTCTTTCTTTCTTTCTTTCTTTCTTTCTTTTTTTTTTTTCACTCTAAGCTTGAAATCTGATATGGAGGTGGATCTAAGTTATTGTCTGGTGAGGTGATGTCATGGCTGGAAAAGGGACAGAAACATGGGGAAGGGGTATAAATAATGTTGACTGTAAACCCCATCGATTTGATTGGGTCTGGGGACCATATTCAGCTTAGGAGCCTATGTGACCTCTGCATCCCTGTAGATCTGAGCTCACATTCTGTGGTCATGTGTAGGAACATTCCAAGCTGCCCCAATATCAGGACCCATATTCCTTAGGTGTAGCATAGAGTATGTTGTCCATCTTTCCTTTGGAGGATAGAACATTCTCTTACCATTATTGATCCAAGTTGAGGGCAAGGTCATATGGGGGGGGCGCCCAAATGGGTCTGTTTTGTTGTTCCTGATAGAGATGACCTGTAACAATGGAAAGAGGGATTTGAGGTCTAGGCACATAATGTCTGTTTGGGAATCTCAGGACTCCCCAAATAGGGCCCCAGCTGATAGGGTGGCCTAACTGTGACTAAAGAGTCATCATTAATGTATGCCAGAACCTTGCCCTTATTCAGCTTTTGCAGTCCTTGCTTTGCTAAGGTTAGCTTTGGAGTTATGCTTACTAGCTATCTATAAAATGAAGGACCCCCCCAACACTTATTCTGCACTATCCCAACCTTTAGGTCCATGATTGTTTAACAATTTGTTTGGCTTTGTATGCTAACTTTCTTTTCAGCCACCAGGTTCCACATGCTAGCATGATGCTGACCAGACTTCCCTAACAGTTAACCCCATCAATGTGTCCCATAGCTCTATATCCCCAGAGCCCCACCCTACTAGGGAAAGAAAGAGGCATAAGAAACCATAGCACAGCACCAGAACTTTCTTCTAAGTGTTCAGTCTGTCAGGGGCCTGTAATGCACATGAAAAAGCAAGTTCTGTCAAAGGGATCTATTTTTCTGGGCCTGAGTTCATTTCTATGACTTATTTTCTTTTTGTTTTTCCAGCTTAAGTACGAATGCAAAGTAAAGTTATTTGAATCTATGAAAAACTGTCCCCATTTTAGTTAGACATGATTTTTTGCCATCATTTTAAAAAGATGCCAACCAGACTTCCCTGGACTGGCGACCCCACCAATGTGTCCTGGAGCTCCGCTTCCCCAGAGACCCACCCTACTAGGGAAAGAGAGAGGCAGACTGGGAGTATGGACTGACCAGTCAACACCCATGTTCAGCGGGGAAGCAATTACAGAAGCCAGACCTTCCACCTTCTGCAACCCACAAGGACCCTGGGCCCATGCTCCCAGAGAGACAGAGAATGGAAAGCTATCAGGGGAGGGGATGGGATATGGAGATCTGGTGGTGGGAATTGTGCGGAGTTGTACCCCTCCTATCCTATGGTTTTGTTAATATCTCCTTTCTTAAATAAATAATTAAATAATAAAAAAGATGTTATTAAAAAGACTATTATTTATGTATGCATATATCCATGTATGTATGTATGTATGTATGTATGTATCTGTTATTGTTAATAACATGAACTTTAGTTTCCCCATTCTTTAGACGTGAGATCAGGCTCACTTCTTCATAACACACACACAGACACTCACAAAAGAGCTAAATAGTTCAGAGTGTAGTCACTGTTATAAAACCCTATTATTTCATCTCTGATTTCCTAACATATGTAGTAGTGGATTCTGAGGCATATTGTTAGTAATAGAATTAAGCCACTAGTACTTGCCAGAACTTAAATAAAGAATGAAAACCAATTATATATCCTGATTTAGCATAACATGTTCACTAACTTATTCCTAAATCTTTTTCGCAGTGAACCACAGAGAAGATAAAGATCTAGAATAGTATATTGTATAGAAAGAGCAAGAATGGAAGGACAGGGTCTGGGGAGTGACATTCCTACTACAGCATGCACATTATAGTGTGTAAGGACCTGGGTTCAAGGCCCTAGTCCCCATCTTCAGGAGCAGTGAAGCTGTGCTACAGGTATCTATCTTTCTCTCTCTCTCTCTCTTCCGCTGTATCTGCCTCTTATATCATGATTTCTCTACCCAAAATAAATAAACACTTTATTCAAATAATAATATAGTGGAAATATATATGTACATATATATATTAGAATATTTGCTTCTGAGAAATAAACAAAGCAGAAGGAGGGAGAGACAGAGACAGAGACCATTGTTACTCTGCTCTTTTCTGGTATACTTGGTGCTAGGAAACAAACCTGGAGGCTCATGCATGGAAGTACTGTACTTTATCACTAAGTCATCTTGCTGGCATTTGATTGAATTACAGCAATTTTTATGTTTGATGTTTGGGGGATATTCAGAGCTCAAGTCCTCTCACTCTTCTTAGTTTTTCTTCCAAGGCTATGGATAAATACACAATGATGACTAATATATTGTCTATTTTGTTGTTTTAGATAGAGTCAAAGAGTCTGAGAAATGAGAAAGAGGGAGGGAGAAAGAGAAGGAGAGAAAGAGAGAAGGAAAGAGACAGACTACAGCACCAAAGCTTCCTCCATTTTGGTGGAGGTCAGGATATAACTTGAGCCATTCACCTGACAAAGTAGCATACTGTCTAATTGTATATTTTCACTAGCCCCTGATTGTATTTTGCATAGTATGTGTAGCTTGATAAATACATGTAAACAATTACAATAAGAACAATACAAATAGAAAAAATGTTTTTTAACTTGAGCAAGCAAGATAATCTGAACTTCATTTTGTCTGTGACTCAAAAAAAACAAAAGATTTTTTTCCTATAGTCTAGACAAGACCTATCATGGAACATGGTGACTGCAATTTCAGAATATTAAAGCAAGGTAATATTAATTTTTTCAATCAAGATCCTCATATCTTGTTAGCAATATCTCACCACATTAACATATTAGCAGTATCCCATTGCATTGAATTAACATTCATATCATATCAGAATTTATTGTTGCTTATACAGTGTTAAAGTCATATCGAATTAGTGACTTTCATATCAGATTAGTGAAAGTGGTTCCTAATAAGACTTTCATATTCAATTATTAAGGTAACAGTTTTGTCTTTCCAAGTCACTTCTAACTTGAGCTCAGAGTACCAACTGATGAATGTGATAATAAAGCAATCTTTCTGGCTAAAGATGGATGGCACCTGGGACTGAAAGAATTATGAAAATAGAACTTGAGAAAAGGGGGAGCAGCTGAAAAGGGACGAGTCCTCCCTGTTATCTACATGACATCTCAACTGACACAGATGTGCCATAAATTTAAGGAATTAAAAAATACAGATCATGGCCTGGAGTGTCGTGCAGTGGTTAAGGGATCAGACTTTCAAGCAAAAAAATACAGATCTTTACCTTATTTATTCATACTCTGCTCTCGCTATCTTGCTTCAGTTCAGTTACGTTAGCCACAAAAAAAAAAAAAAAAAAAAAAGAAAGAAAGAAAGAAAGAAAGAAAGAAAAGAAAAAGATATATGGGGGGAAAGAGAGAAAAATGAAGACACACATTCAAGAAAATTTCTGTCAAAACAATAAGGGTTTACATCCTTTGAACAGCTACTCTAGAAACGATTTGAGTATATAGGACTTTCACCCAGCATTTGGTTTTATAAGCAAGATATATCAGATACATATATGATTCTAGGATCTCCTCAAATTTCTCCTCAAAGAAATCACTCAAAGTATTATATTAAGCAACCTTGACACCTATGGCATGATGCAAGATAAACAGAAAGTATTGGTGTATTCATGATTAGATTTGATTTTTATAGTCAAATGGACAACACTTCTTCTACCTTTTAATCCAAACGTTCCTTCTTATCACTGAGTTCCAAATCTTCACCCAGAGTTTTAAATTGCCCTTTCACACTAGTGTATATCTTATTCTTCATCTGTATAATGTAGCTCCTTCCCAGCTTCTGCTAACCCTACACTCTTCAGTTACCCACAGTGTGTTCCATCATTTCTACTGGGTTCTCTACTTGGCCCTATATAGGAAGGAGGCCACTTTGCAGTTCTTTAGCCAAATCTCATTAGACAACATTAAATTCTCCTTTATACTCTCATGTTTCACAATGATTTTTTTTCTCTCATTGTCATCTAAAAGTACATTGCTCTGAGTACTCATCTTTTTGTTTGTTTGTTTGTTTTTTCTAGATCTCAGTAATTTTAATTTTACTTGGTCAGACAATCATTGTAGTTTTATCGATAACAATGCGAAGATAAAAACTATTTCTTCCTTCTGTTCTCAATGTTGTCTTAATGTACCTGGAGCAGGAGAAGTCACAAAAAGACACTCAGGCTTTGCTGATTAAAAAGGAGTGCTCCTTTGTGTGAGAACGATCACACATCTATATTTCCCTTTTAAGGTTGTCAATTAAGTGGTATTGCCAAGGTCTCCAAGCCACTAAAGGACTAGAGAACTGGTTTATTTTATATTAAAATAATGAGCAAATCTGTTTGGCTACTAAATTATGAAATTCATGAATCCATGTAATTGAGCAACTTCCTTATAACTCCTTTGTCACTTCTTACTTGGTGCTATGAAATCTGGAGTGGGCCTCCCACCTGCTAAGCTCTTTTCTTTGGAGAAGAAGAACAAAAAAAGAGTATCTGATTCAGGGACTGAGGGTTAATCATTTCACCTGTACAACAGCAGAAATCCCTCAGAGATTCCGATTACCCTCTGCTTTGACAAGCTGTCTCCCTCTTGTTCTCACCCAGGCCTGCTCTGAATTTTGTGAGGCGAGAAATCTGGTAATCTGGTTATATGGATTCAGAATTCTCTCTTGTACAGAATGCAATGGAGATTTAAATGCATTGTCTTTGGGGCCCAACAAAGACAGCAGAATCACATTTGATAACATTATCTTCTTCCTTTTTAATTTCTGTGCAGAGCGCACTCTGAAAAATGAAATCCGTTATCTTAGAGCCAGAGATCTTAGCTTTGACCCAGTTGCCCTTTAAATATGAATAAGAGCTGCTGTTGAAAGCTACCTGTCTCATATTTGCCTAGGCTACTTTACTGCATAATATTTTGTGGTGCTGTTCTTCAAAGACAGCTTTCTTCTCTTATCCTCGGTAGACAATTTCCCTTATAGCCTATGGAAGTTTAGAGATGCTGCCCTCTCCTACCCCCTCCACACTGCTTTTTGTTTTTGTTTATTTCATTTTATTTTATTTTATTTTATTTTATTTTTACTCTCCTGGTTAGGTTAAAGCTAAAAGAAAAAAAAAGCTTATCAGAATCAAAAATTAGATTCATTTCATGTTTCTTTTTTTTTTCTTTTGGTTAGCATATCATTATTTGAATTATAAACTATTGTATCAGAAAACAAAACTTGCATACCAGTTTCACTCTTCTGTAGTATTCATTAAGAACTCCTCTTGTCAATCAGTTTAGTTACATTTATATTACACTGCTCAGGCAGGGTTATGTGATAGTGGAACATACACACACTCTCTTCCTGCTACGCTCTAGCTTCCTATCAATGGCCTACCATTTTTAAAGAACCCTAGCAGAGCTGGAAATGTATAAATAACCATTTGTCCTACATTAGCAAGTGGCAATATCCAACCACGCATAATATTTATTGACTGTGTCATGAGGTGAGGTGAACTGCAATGACTTCTGTCATGCACATTTTAGTTGGATTAGGTAAGAGAGGCTTCAAAGAAGTCCAACCTTCAAAATTATCACACAAGTTTGCACTCTATAATCCATGTACTATGGACGTAATTGTTACCATCTGTCAATCCATTCATTGACACTTTAACCACCACCACAAGCACCACTACACCAAATGACAGCTGAAGATAAGATTTTTTTGGTTTGTTTTATTGCCACCAGGGTAATTGCTGGAGCTCAGTACTTCTCCCTGGTGGCCATTTTTACCTTTCCCCAAGCCCTCACTTTTTTTTTTGAGAGTTTTATTTTTTAATTAATTAATTATTTTTAATTTTTATTTAATTGTTATTGGATAGAGGCAGAGAGAACTTGAGATGGA
Organism: Erinaceus europaeus; assembly: GCF_950295315.1. NCBI lineage: Eukaryota > Metazoa > Chordata > Mammalia > Eulipotyphla > Erinaceidae > Erinaceus > Erinaceus europaeus. Next base: position 53,763,102 of record NC_080176.1, read on the forward strand.
AGGGGAGATAGGGAGAGAGACAGAGAGACACCTGCAGCCCTGCACCACCACTAGTGAAGTTTACCCCCTGTAGGTGGGGACAAGGTGCCTGAACTGGCATCCTTGTGCACTGTAATGTGAGCACTTAACCAAATGCCACCACCTGGCCCCTTCCCTCTTACTTCTTTTCATTAGATAGAACAGAGAGAGAGAGAGAGAGAGACTGAGAGACAATGGGGAGATAGAGAAAAAGAAAGGCAATAGAAGACATTCACTGCTCTTGAAGCATACCTCTTGCAGGTAGGAAGTGGGGCTCAAACCTAGCTCCTTGTGCTTGGTAATGTGTACTTAACTGGGTGCAGCAACCACCTGGCCCCCAAGACAAGATCTTTACAGTTGAGAATAAGGCTAGCTGATGTCATAAGGATATAGCCTTGATCTGATAGCCTTTAGTAACTTAATAAGAAAAAGAAAAGAAACGAGAGTTCTTGCTCTCTAGCTGTCTAGGATACAGCAAGACATCAATCATGTATAAGCCAGAGTCACACCAAAACTGGACCATGATGGCATACTGATCTTGAACAACTTGTCTTAGAACTTTGAAAAAAGATAAAGTTAGCTAGTTTAAGCCACAAAGTCTATATTAACTTGTTTTAGCCTCTGAAGTGACCAATTTGCCATGTGTACAGCTAAAATTTTCATACTTTCTATTTTTGTTGTTAGTTTTCATTAATGATTTCACACAACACTTACCACCAAAATTCTGTACCCCTCCCAGTTATAACCACTATATTTATCACAAAATCTTACAGAAAGTTTGGTCACTCTTTTTTTTAAGATTTTTAAAAATATTTATTTTCCCTTTTGTTTCCCTTTTGTTGTGGTTATTATTGTTATTGATGTCATCGTTGTTAGACAGGACAGAGAGAAATGGAGAGAGGAGGGGAACACAGAGGGGGAGAGAAGATAGACACCTGCAGACCTGCTTCACAGCCTGTGGCTACTCCTCTACAGGTGGGGAGCCTAGGGCTCAAACCGGGATCCTTAAGTCAGCCCTTGCGCTTTGTGCAACTTGCGCTTAACCCGCTGTGCTACCTCCCGACTCCCGGTCACTCTTTATTATTATTATTATTATTATTATTATTATTATTATTATTGATTTAATAATTGATCCACAAGACCGTACGATAAGAGGGATGCAACTTATTTGCCATCAGGGGTATTGCTGGGACTCAGTGTTTATAGGACAAATCCACCACTCCAGGTTGTCATTTTTTCCTTTCTTTTGATAGGACAGAGAGAGATTAAGATAGAAAAGGAAGATAGAAAGTAAAACAAAGAGCCACATGAAGCATGGTTTCAGTGTTTGTGAAGTTTTCCCTTTACCCAAGGGGACCTGGGACTTGAGTCCTGGTCCCTGTGCACAGAAATAGGAAATTTGTGAGTTCAGTTTGGTGTTCCATCACCCAACTCATGTCTTAATTTTATTATTATTATTATTATTATTTTTTTTTTAAAGATTTTTTTTTTAAATTTATTTTATTTATTTATTCCCTTTTGTTGCCTTGTTGTTTTTTTTTTTATTGTTGTAGTTATTATTGTTGTTGTCGTCGTTGTTGGATAGGACAGAGAGAAATGGAGAGAGGAGGGGAAGACAGAGAGGAGGAGAGAAAGATAGACACCTGCAGACCTGCTTCACCGCCTGTGAAGCGACTCCCCTGCAGGTGGGGAGCCGGGGTTCGAACCGGGATCCTTATGCCGGTCCTTGTGCTTTGCGCCACCTGCGCTTAACCCGCTGCGCTACAGCCCGACTCCCTATTATTATTATTTTAACTAAAACAGTGCTCAGTTCTTGTTTGTGATGATTCTGGAGACTAAATCTGGGACACTGGAGCATCAGGCATGAAAGTTTTTTAGTTTTTTTTTTTTTTTTTGCATAATGCTCTCTCCTCAGTCTATTTAAGAAAATATTTACTAAAGAAAGAAGTCACTTTAGTATATGTTACAATGGAAATTGAACTCGGGGCCTCATGCTTGAGAGCTCATATTTTCAATTATTGAGAAGATATTATCAATAAATTATGACTGAATATGGCTTGGATAGTCTGGAGTGTCAAAGATAACTAGAATGGTGGGCTGGGGAGATAGCATAATGGTTATGCCAAATAACATTAATTCTTGAAAGCCTGAAGCTCTGAGGTGCATGGTTCCATACTTGGCACTTCCATGAACCAGAACTGAGCAGTGCTCTTATAACAAAGATTATTAGGATGTTACCATGGTCTTAAAAGGCAGATGGAACTTTTTTTCTCAGAGATGGGATCTTGTGCATATGCCATTTCACTATTCCAGCTCTCCTTTTCATTTCAATAAAGGGAAAAAAAAAGAAAGAGAGAAAGGGAGTATAGCACTGGATATTTCTTCAGTGCCATAGTACACTCCATTGATGTCAGTGATGCAGTCTAGGTCATTTGCATGGTGCCCCTCCCAAAGATCTATCTTTCTAACTTAAAGACTGGTAGATAGAACCCCCCCCCCCACTTCAAAAGATAAGATAAAAAAAAAAAAAAACCGCAAGATAAACTTGATAGCAGATGCAAAGCTTTTTTTTTTTTTGGATGGATGTTTATTTTTTTTTAATGTTATAAATAGCAATGACAATGAGTGACTTGATAGAGGTCAAAGATTTCCATTTAATATTCTGACTACTGAAGAGAGTCAATCCTGAAGAAAAGGAATAGGAAATTGTAAACACTCAGAGGAAGTTAAATTATACCTGGTCTGATGTTGAGGAATTATTCAGATGCAGTCTATGCCCCGGCAAACGCTAGAAGAAGAAGTCTATGCCCCCAGGTTTTACCACTCCCTTTGATATCCTAGCAGTGCCCTTTTCAACCAATCCTGTCCCAACATGTCACCCCTGGTTGTTGCCCAATAAAAGCCCTCCCTCTTCCCTCCCCTTCTCTCTGTACTCGCTCTCGCTCTCTCGTGCTCTCTCTCTCTCCCGGGGATGGCAATTTTCGGCTGACTCCATGTGGCCTGAGCCACCCCCTCCTGATCCAATAATAAAGATTTGTGTACCCAATTTGCTCCAGACCTTCTCTCTCTCTTCTCCGTGACGCAGCCCGGCACTGGTCAAGTAGTATAAGCCATTACCTCTTTACATGAAGATTGTGAGATTTTTGTCAGAATTTTTTAGAATATCTTTCAATCGGCACCTCCTGTGGTACAGAAACAGATACTAATACATACAATTTGTATTACTTCCTGGTATCATAAGAGAAATTGAAGACATCTGGCTTGACGTTTATTATCTACTTTTAACTATGTTTTGTGTTCTAAGACACCTTACATTGGAGAGAATAAGAGATATAAACAATAGGGAGAGTTTCCATTGTTCTCATACAGGGAAATAATTTTGCTTTTACTAAAAAATGCAGGTCAAGAACATTAAGGTTTAGAACACAGAGAAATCTGTGTGTAACTGCTGGATCACCTACATACCTGCTTTAAAATAGTAGGTTAGATGTTTAAATTCTGTAAGGTCAGATCTTTACAGAAATATTGTCTCTGTGAAAACATCAGATTATGTATAAATCAACAATATAGTAAGAATTTCATGATAGTTTTTCTGCTATGAAAGTGGTTTTAAAAATTCCTCTCCCTTATACCTCCATTTTATTAAAATTGTATTAGTGATTTAATATGAATTTAGAAAAAAAATGAGATAACAGGGGTATAATTCCACACCTGTTCCCACTACCAGAGTTCTATGTCTCCATTTTCTCCACTGGAAACTGCAATAGTTCCTCCAAGGTCACAGATATGAGCTTACTATTATTTATATAATTATCTATATTTATATATTTGACTTTTTTTTTCCCCTATGGCCTTGCCTTCTCTTTCTAAGTTACTCCTACAGCATTTATTACTTCAAAATTTCTTTCCTTTCTTTCTTTTTTCTCCCCCTGGGTTCTGATAGAATTGGAATTCAGAAACCTCTGGTCATCATCCCCTAATACTTCTCTCCTGCTGAGAACATGAACCAAATATTTTATGGGGTACAGAAGGTGGGAGTTCTCTCTTTTGCTACTGCTTCTCCTCTGGACATCGACATTGAGGTCAGTCCACACTCCCCCCCCCCCAGCTTTTGTCTGTCTTTTTCTGGTGGGGTAGGGCTCTGGAGAGGTGAGGTTCTGGGTGGGACACATTGGTGAGATCATCCTCTTAGGAAAGTCACGATGAAGTCATAGTATCTTCTGCAACTCGGTGGCTCAAAGGTAGTGAAATATAAAGTGGGACAAATGTTTAATAGACAGGAACCAAAGAGTAGGAGTACAGCAGATGAGACTAGGAATTTATTTTTGAGGTTATGAGAGACAATCATTTTATAGAGAGAGATAAATACATTTATACATTTCAGAATATTAAAAAATAGAAATCATCCAAATAATCCTTCCACATGGTTAAATATATATTTTTTGCAAATAGGGAGGGATTTTAGGCAATGAAATTAAAACATAATGTTTTAATAATCAAAGTGATAAGTATGTCTTATTAAAATATATGCTCCAAAAATGTCAAATATTATGATTCAGATATTTTTAAGCCATGGTTGCTTCTAGGCACATAAATATGTTAAATTAATAGTGTCACACATACATGCAATACTGCAATTAATATCCATTTTTAGAAGTGTCAAGGCTCCCTTACAGTCCCACGGCCTTTTTATGAAAATCATCTTCATAAGATCCAAAGTTCCAAGACCTAGCTTTCCAGCTTTGTGACAATTCCCCCTTGTCCCACTTTGTAAATGTTCATTTGCTTGTAATGGCAATTTGTGTCATTGTACATTATACGGATGGCCTAATTCAAGGCCAGTCATCCAGTGGAGATGTCTTCACTTCGAGGGAAGTTAGTTAATGGTTGGAAATTGGATGTTTTACTGTATCATTGGACTGCGTTTTCTACAATGTCTTTTTACTCACTGCACCTAAAAACATTCCATTATGTTCAATCATATACACTTATTCTCATTAGAAAGTTATCATTGCCCTGAAATTCTACTTGTCCTCCTCCAATGGTGTTTCCAATATCTCAACACTGTGATGAGTGAAATATTGGTTTAAAATGAAAATTCTTTTTATTCATTAGGTGTCCAATGGTTTAAATAAATGAAATGTGTCATTCTTTATTGAAAAAGATGGTGATTTGGTCAGGGTATAACACAGGTGGAAGAGAAGGGGACAAGCTATAGTGTTTTGGAACTCCAGCAGGCATCTTCTGGTCTCTCTCACAATTATTATTCCACCTACATCATTTTTTCCTATTGGAAAATTGACTCAGGTAAATCTAAAGATATCTCTCTGCTTTTCATTCCACCCCTGCCTTCTATCCACTCAGTTAATTTTTATGAAAGTATTAGAATATCAGTCAAATTATATGGTTTCCTTTTGATTCTTTAAATACAGATAGGACTTGATTAAAGTAATTTGATATCAACAAAATTGAAAAATAGTTGGAATGCAATATACAATTATTATGCAAAAACTCTGAGTCCAAAATTCAGAAGAACAAAGTTTTTAGGATATAAGGGAATTCCACAGACTTTGGGAAGTCCACATGGACTTTAGAAGGTCAGTTATAGTGGCTAACTTGGCAAGAGAACAATGTCAAAGATAGTCATCAATTTAGTAACTGGTGGGAAGGAGATATAAGAGATCCTCATGTGTTCAAATAAGAATGAAACTTGTATTGAATTTAATTGCTGTGTTTAATGAAGCTATAGTGGGTTGGTGAGGGGTGGAGTCAAAGACAGGTAAGAGTTAGGAATGCAGAATGAGTCAGAGTTAGCTAAAATAATAACTAATAATAACTAAAAAGGTGGACTTTTCATATATGCAGATCTTGCATATATGAAAACCCAAGTTTACTTCCAAAACCTTATATTCTAGAGTGATTTTCTGGTTCTCTTTCCTTCTCTTCACCATTCTCATTAAACTAACATGGAATGATTAAAAAGCATTCATGTTTGTGACTATTAGTGATAATAATTAATTGATATATCTTTGGAGTAAAAATCATTGCAACAAATTGCAAAATTCTCTCAATTTAAATGATATCATTAAAGTGACAGTCTTGATTCAGAATTTATCTATATGATTCCTATCTCTATCTCCAACACCCTTCTTTCATAAACATATAAAGTGTCGCTTTCATTCTTTGCATCAAACTTGATGATATGATATTACTGTCATCAACCAAAAATCATCTAGGAAAAATATTATTCACTCTATTAATATATTCTTATACTGAAAAAAAATAGCTCAAGGCTTAAAACTGAAACACTAAAATCAACCTTTCCGTCAAATTCCTTCCAAAATGTATTTGGCTTTTGTCTACAACTGATGTAGAATATATTGATGTATTGAATTAATTACTAAAAGACAAAGTTTGTATGATATGCCAATGTTTCACCAAGAGTTATTTTTAATATAATACAGATTTCATGGATACTTGAGTAATAATTTTTAGCATCAACTGGACTTAATGTGAAAATCTCATATTAGAAAATTCTTGTGGTCAAATAACTATATTTTTACTGTCATTGTCTATATAATAAACATTGATGCCTTGAAGTAAACCCACAGCTCTCCCTCTACAGTCTTGTGAACTACTAAGAAGAGACATGACCCTCTTGTTCTATTTGTGAATTCACATTATTTTTTTTTCCTTTTCTGCTTTCCTGTCTTAGAAATAACTTCATCATTCTTTCCTAGTTTTGCAAATTTGAATTGTATTGGCCTTAGATTACTAGTTTTATAGCTACTTCTTTAATTTTCATTTGTTATGACTTATTTTGATTTATTTGGATGTTTCTTTTTATTGTTTTGTTACTAAGCCTGATACTTAATTTATCCTTGTTTAATTAATTAATTAATTATAATTGCCATCAAATTTGCTGCTGAGAATCAGTGCCTATATTATGACTTTATCTCTTTAGGCAGTCAATTTCTCTTTTTTCACTTTTTTTTTTCCTTTCTTTTATTTGACAGGGCAGGAATAAATATAGGAATTAGAGAGAAACCTGTAGTACCACTTCACCACTGATAATGATCCCCCCCTGCATGCAGATATTAAGGGCTTGAACCCCAGTCCTGGTGTATGGTAAAATATGTATTTTGCTCAGTGCACCACCACCTGACACTGATTGATCTTTTTTTTTTTTTAACAGAGAATTTAAAATCTATTTTGTGATGAAATAAGTTAAAATAAAGCACAAGAAATTTTATTCTAAAAAAAGGAAAATCTGGTTCTTTACCTAACACTAATGATGGCAAATATGACATCATATTTTATCTCTTAATGAATGAGACATTGAGACTGTGTGATGTCTCCTGATTAGGTATGTCACTTATCCAAAATGGAAATTGGATGCTAGAAAGGAACAGATGGCCATACTCTTTTCATCTGCTAATTTAGTCACCAAGTTCAATGTTCTATATATGAGCATAGCTGCACAATTTAATAAATAATAGCAATGACTATGATGGACAGGAGAAGAAAATCATAACCAGTTGTGAAAAAAAAAGTGCTACCTATGTTTAGTAGGATCAGAACAGAAAATCTGGTTTCTCCCATTCTGTGAGGGGTCTCTTTGTTTGTTTAATAGTTTCTTTGGATGTGCAGAAGCTTTTCAATTTGATGCAGTTCTATTGGTTTCTTTCTGCTTTAGTCTTTCTTGCAATTGGGTTTATTTCATCAAAGATGTCCTTGAGGTGTAGGTGGGAAAGTGTTTTACCAATGTTTTCCTTTAAGTATATGACTGTTTCTGGTCTAACATCCAGGTCTTTGATCCATTTTGAGTTGATTTTTGTTTCTGGTGAGATAAAGTGGTTCAAGATCTTCACATGCCATACATCAGACAAGAAACTAATCACCAAAATACATAAAGAGCTCAGCAAACTTAGCACCAGAAAAGCAAATGACCCCATCCCAAAACGGGCAGAGGATATGAACAAAACTATCACCTCAGAGGAGATCCAAAAGGCTAACAAACATATGAAAAACTGCTCTAGGTCACTGATTGTCAGAGAAATGCAAATTAAGACAACATTAAGATTCCACCTAACTCCTGTAAGAATGGCATACATCAAAAAGGACAACAGCAACAAATGCTGGAGAGGATGTGGGGACAGAGGAAACCTTTCGCATTGCTGGTGGGAATGTAAATTGGTCCAGCCTCTGTGGAGAGCAGTCTGGAAAACTCTCGCAAGGCTAGACATGGACCTTCCATTTGATCCAGTAATTCCTCTCCTGGGGTTATACCCCAAGGACTCCATAACACCCAACTAAAAAGAGGTGTGTACTCCTATGTGCATAGCAGCACAATTCATAATAGCTAAAACCTGGAAGCAACCCAGGTGCCCAACAACAGGTGAGTGGCTGAGAAAGCTGTGGTATACGCAATGGAATACTATACAGCTATCAAGAACAATGAACCCACCTTCTCTGACCCATCTTGGACAGAGCTAGAAGGAATTATGTTAAGTGAGCTAAGTCAGAAGGATAAATATGAGTATGGGATGATCCCACTCATCAACAGAAGTTGAGAAAGAATATATGAAAGGGAAACTAAAAGTAGGATCTGACTAAATTGAAAGTAGGGCACCAAAGTAAAAACCCTGTGGTGAGGGGTAGACATGCAGCTTCCTGGGCCGGTGGGGGGTGGGGGTGGGATGGGTCACAGTCTTTTGGCAGTGGGAATGGTGTTTATGTACACTCCTAGTAAAGTGTAGTCATATAAATCACTATTTAATTAATATGAGAGGGGGGAAATTAATTGTATGTCTCAAAGTTTTTAAAACACAGACTGAGTCTTTCTAATATATAGACTTAGTCTTTCTAATATTTGATATGCAGACTCTCTCAAAAGCCTAGACCAAGTAAATCAGAAGCAACCAGTGGCACAGCTACATACAAGATACTGGGTACTATACAGCAAACCCTAACAAAAGGACTTTTCAAAGTTAACCCAATTACCAAATAATGTGATGATAACATTAACTATCCATTGTCATTTTGAACCCTAAGACAGCAGGAACCTCATATCTCCACTATAGAGACTATATTTCCCCCAGTCCTGGAACCTTAGGATAGGTCCCACTTTCCCACATGCCTCTCCCAATCCATATCAAATAATATTGCATCTGCTGATCGCAACCTAATCAACACAACAATTGCCGCCTCAACATGCTTCAGCTCAGACTGTGTCCAGAGACTTCAGGTGTGGAATGACAACCCTTCAGTTTCATTACTCGGGTGAGACCTTTCCTTTCATAATATTCTCTAATCCCATCCCAGTTGGTTCACTTCCTAACAAAGTCCCAAAACCTAGACATAGAACAGGTTCTGTGAGAGAGAGCATATGCTCACACGTATCCATAAACTACTGCAAAGTACACTGGAGTTTTCAGTGAGTACCCCCCTAACACTTCCTCTCCACTATTCCAAGCTTTGGGTCCATGATTGCTCAACAATTTGTTTGGCTTTGTATGTTAACTCTCTTCTCAGCCACCAGGTTCCAGATGCCATCAGGATGCCGGCCAGGCTTCCCTGGACTGAAGATCCCACCAATGTGTCCTGGAGCTGCGCTTCCCCAGAGACCCACTCTACTAGGGAAAGAGAGAGGCAGACTGGGAGTATGGACTGACCAATCAACGTCCATGTTCAGCGGGGAAGCAATTACAGAAGCCAGACCTTCTACCTTCTGCAACCCACAATGACCCTGGGTCCATGCTCCCAAAGGGATAGAGAATGGGAAAACTATCAGGAGAGGGGATGGGACATGGAGACTGGGTGGTGGGAATTGTGTGGAGTTGTACCCCTCCTACCCTATGGTTTTGTTAATTCATCCTTTCTTAAATAAAAAATAAATTAAAAAAGAAAAGAAAAGAAAATCTGGTTTGCTATTTACCAGAGAATGCTGAGAGCTTAACAATTAAAGGCTGGTCCTCCTGAAACTGGAGTCTGTGTATTCTTTTACATTACTAATGAAGTATAATTCATTTTACTTCACCCCCCACATTTAGAAATCAAAGTTCAAGTGTCCATATTGGACACATTTGAGAGGCAAGGTCTCCTCTCCCCTCGCAGCACTGTGTCTCCTCTTCAGGGTGCACTCTCGTATTCTATTAATTATTGTGCTTCCATGACATTATTATTCATGGACTAGCATCTCAAAATACTTGACTTAGCACTGGGTCTGGAACTAATACTAATAAATATGAGGCTGAGTCATAGGTGAAGATTTGTTCTTCCTTTTCTCTCCGCACAAAGAAAGGGGGTGCTTTTAATTTTTTTTTTTTTTTACCAGAATACTGTTCAGTTCTGACTTATGGTGGTGCAAGGGATTGAACCTGGTACGTTGGAGTCTCACGCATAAGAGTCTGTTTGCATAACCATTATACTATCTACCCTCTGCCCAGGGGGTGCTTTTATTAATATTCAGTAACTCTGCACTTCTAAAGACAATTGAATCTATGGATTCTGTAAAGGCAATACTATAAAGAAGCATACATCTAGGGTAGACCCAAATAATGTAAAACACAATTATAAATTTCCATAGATGATCAAAGGATAAGGCACTAAACATAGGACACTTTTTATTGGAAAGTTAATGGTTTACAGTACAGTTTGTAGACACATGGGTACAATGATTCGTCACCCTGTGCATCATGCCATAAGACCTCAAGGTTCCCACTGTCCCATCACTACTTACCTCTCTTTTCCCAGAGTCCTTTGCTTTGGTGATATATATGTTTTCAACTGAACTTGCACTAACATTTGCTTTGAGGGAGGTAATGTCTTTACTTATTGTATGGAGCTGGAATTGTGAATATGTTGTTAAAAGAGATGCTGGCAAATTAGAATAAAAAGCATTTTTTTACAGCAAACAGCAAAATATTTCCACCAGAGTTCAGACCGATAGGGATGCAGAGGTTACATGGGTTTCTATGCTAAATATGAATAAACATGGGTTAGATACATGGGGTCTAGAGTTAATGGTGTTTGTATACTCCCATATTTGGGAGCTACTCTCTGCCCTGATCAAGCTTTCTAGTCCTATTCCCAAGTCTGACACCATCTTCCCAGACAATACTTTTCACCCAGCTGCATGTTAGCTGGTGGGCTCAGACAACAATTAGTAAAGTCCTAGATCCCTTGGAATATACCATATACCTAAAATAGACTGCTTAGCTTCTTCCAAAATGTAGATCCCAATCTCATTAAGGTGTATTTTTATCTTTTGATTCCTGATTATTAAACAATTTGTTCTGCTTTATATCTTAATGCTTTTCACTCACCAAGTTGAAGATGCTACCATGATGCCAACTTCACTTCTCTGGGAAAACAACTTCACCAATGTGTCCTGGAACCTCACCTACCTAGAGCCCTACCCCACTAGGGAAAGACAGAAACAGGTTTGTGGTATGGATCAACCTGTCAACATCCATGCCCAGCAGAGAAGCAATTACAGATGCCAGACTTTCCACCTTCTGAACTCTATAATGATCTTTGGTTCATACTCCCAGAGGGATAAAGAATAGGAAGACTTCCAACAGAGGGGATGGAATATGAAACTCTGATGGTGGGAATTGCATGGACTTAACACTTCTCTTATCTCACAATCTTGCCAATCATTATAAAATCACTAATAAAAAAATAAAAGAAGAAGAAGATCCTCAGTTATTTGCCTTTTTACCTCCTCATCAGGAGCTGGGCTCCATATCTCAGGTGTATGATTGTCTATTTGCTAGTGTGGTGGGTGAGCTTAAGAGAAGGGTGCTCAGACCAGGTGCTACTTACCAAAGAAAGTGTCTACTATAGGCGTACAGATTATTCAGCTCTTCATTTAGCTCTCTTCTTTGTGACTAAACTGTGTATGTTGCTTGTGACAGAGATTATATCTAATGTTTTATTGATTTTTTTTAAAAATATTTTCTTATTGAGTAAAGGTTTTTTTTTTTTTTTTACTAGACTGTAGTTGTCTAACAGATACAACTTTAATTTCACTTCCTCTCAAATTAAGTGTTAACACACATCAACTACCACTCAAGTACCATCTCCTTCTGCACAGAGCCCTGGACATCCTGTCCCTTTCAGTTTATCTCCTATGTAATATTATTTACATATTTACATTTGCTACCAGTGTTATCACTGGAGCTCAGTGCTTAAATGGCTACTCTCCTACTTCTTGTAGTCATTTGCTTGCTTATTTGTTTATTGACAGAGTTTGAGATATACAGTGAGAGAGATAGGGAAAGAGAGAGGAAGAGACAGAAACAAAAACGACATCTATAACATTGTTTTGAAAATCATGAATCACTCCCCCTGAAGTTGGGGGACCTGGGGTTTGGACTTAAGTCCTCACAAGTGGTAACAGGCATACTCTACAGAGTGTGTCATCACTTACCCCCATCTCGATTACTAACCCCAGATCTCCAGATCACTAACAAGTGAACCTACACAGTTTCTCCGCTGGGTGAAATAACCCCTATACAAGTATTGTATGTGACTCAAAGAATTTAAAAACAATCCATCCTGAATACACCCATCACACACACACACACACACACACACACACACACACACACACACACACACACACGGTGGGGTGGGGGGGATGATTATTTTAGTATTATGTCAAATTAGTAGCTAAAGGTATGAAATAAACTGATGATGATGATGATGATGATTATTGCAGGTCAGGCTGTATACACTATTGTGGAAGTAGGACGAGGCTTCTCCAGCCTATGCCATCCTGTGTCCTCACACCAGGGAAAGCGGAGCTTCTCCTTCCAATTACCAGGACCTAGAATGGGTGCCTGAGTCCTGATTTTTCTTCTACTGTTATGTGCCCTGATCATTTCTGCTGTTCTTTGTGACAGCCTTTCATGCTAGTTTGTCTCCAGGTCTGAATACTGGAAGTGCCAGCTGAGGGAAAGTTTCCTATAAAACTTTAATTAGCTTTTCATTAATTCTTTTTTTAATAAAGATTTTTTTTGTTCTCTTCCCCTAATATTTATGTGCTACATGTCAATCTCCAAAACAATATCTCCATCATTAAAACTGCGTGAGCCGCCTGTGAGGTTATTGAAACTCCTGGCTTTTAGGAGTTTTCAGAGATTAATTTTTGAGAAGCTGAGAACTGAGGTGGCTTTTATATGTGATGTCTGTAAAGTGTTCTGGCTGACATATGCTTATACCTGTGGCTTAGCTGAACATCTCTGTAAAGACAGAGGGGGGGTGATAGATACGAATAAAGGAGACAATACAATTAAATGTCTCTTGAGACAATAAATGCACCATATAGCAAGTATTTCCATTTGTTGCTTATCTTATATTTATGAGAGAGAGAGGGAGAAAGGGAAAGAGAGAGACATGAGAGCACTAATCAACTCTAGCATATGGAGTGTCAGGCATCAAAATTACATATAAGCTGTGAGCTCTGCCCACAATACCATGTTCTAAGCTTCTCCTACTGACAATTACAGAGGGGAAAAAATGACTAATTAAGCTCTCTCTTTTAAAAAATACTTGTTTATTTATTGCACAAAGTCAGAAATATAGAGGGAAGGGAGGAGAGAGAGAGAGATATACTTGCAGCACTGCTTCACCTCTTGCAAATTTCATCCCTGCAGGCAGGAGCTGGGGATTTGAACCTGAGTGCTTGCACATTGTAACCTATGCACTAAACTGGATGTTCAACCACCCCAATCCAACTAATTGATCTCTGTCATTGGATTTGTAGTTTTTGTTTTGTTATTTTTCCACTAGGGTAACAGCTGTGGCTCTGAGCCTATATAACTCCACTGCTCTGGAAAGCTCTCTCTCCCCACCCAACCCCTCTCTCTCTCTCTCTCTCTGTCTCTGTCTCTCTCTCTTTTCATTATTCTTTTGATGAAACATGAGAGAGGTAGAAAGGGAGGAAGGGCAGGTGGTAGCACACCTGGTTAAGCACACGTCTTACAATGTATACAGGCCTAGGTTCAAGTCTCTGGTTCCCACCTGCAGGGGGAAAGCTTCATGAGAGGTGAAACAGGGCTGCAGGTGTCTCAGTTCTTGTCCTTGCTCATCTTTGTGACTTGTAGGCGCCAGAAGGTGCACCACCCCTGGGCCCCTATAGTTATTTTTGACACTTCAGCTTGTACCTCCTCTCTTTTCACCCTCCAGCCTTACCTTTTTCCTGAAAATTCATCAGTGTTGCTTCTTCCCAATATCTAAACAAATTATTTAAATCCCTATTTCATGTCCTATATTTAGAACTGCCATAATCATTACTGATATTGATCAGTTCATTGATACTATGAATAGGATGAATATGATTGCCTTTCTTTAATGGAGCTAAAATAAAATGGGATACTATGAAGTTAGCTGAAATCTAGCACTGAAATCAACACTCAACTTCAAGTTTTCTCAGCCTTAAGTAAAGCATTTCTCAACATATACCAACCAAGTAATGCAATAACAAAGGCATCTCATGCAGCAATTGTTTGTGACCAATTTGTCAATTTACAACAGTAATAATAATAAATTAGGCCACTGATCTTAAACCCAGACTGAGTTTAAACTAGAGCTGGCCACACCAGAACTAGCTTTTTTTTTTTTTTTTTTTTTTGCGAGGGTGGGGGGTGGGGGTAGGGTAGAATAGACATTGATAGTATAAATTCAAGGAGTGTGGGATTTTTAAAATCTAAGGCATTCACTAGATGATATTTTCTCCTTCCTTTGATGTGTGGTATGCAAAAACTCTGCTTATCTGGTAAGGACTCTCTGTTTCAGTGGGAGTTCTGGTTGATGTGCAGAATCTTCTGTTTTGTGTAGTCCCTTTGGTTTATTTTTCTTTTTGCTTTCCTTACAGTTGAACTTGAATTATCTATGGTACTTTGAAAGCTTACGTCAAAAAGTGTTACGCCAATGTTTTCTGCTGATTTTAAAAAAAATATTGTTTCTGACTAACATCCAAATCTTTGATCCATTCAAAGTTTGTTTTCCTGTGTGTTGAAATATGGTGGCACAGTTTCATTCTTTTGCATGTTTAATCCCATTTTTCCCATCACCATTTGCTGAAGAGACTCTCCATTCCCCATTTAAAGGTTTGGCCCCACTTAATCAAACATTAGAAGTTTCTTCTAATCAGCATGCAGGCAATGTAGGTGGCAAGATCGGGTACTCCAGAGACTGTGCAGGAGGTGCCTGATTAGGGAAGGCTCACCAGTTAGGAGATGGCAGCCAACTATGGTCTCAGCAGTTCAAATAACTCATTGGTCTGCATAGACAATAGAGAGCTTTTCCATGGAACAAGTTCAAGATGGTGGAGTTCCTCATTACCACCATCCTATGAAGTTTGTATAGCAGTTACCAGCAGTACTTACATGTCTCTGCAACCAGAGGAAATTCCTGCATTTGGTCTAATGAGAAGTTAGTGACCAAAAACTTCCTTATTTTGGCTGATAGAGAGTTGATGATTGAAAGGGAAGAAGTCAAGTAGTGTCCCTATACTGCATAACAGTATCATAAAGAGATTTATTATATGTAAGAAAAAAAATGTCACATCACTCTGGAAGAGGAGGACTTTCCAATGACAATGCTGGAAAAACTGAGCAACCATTTGGAAAAAGACAAAATTACAACCATATCTTATGCTCTAGGTGAAGTTAAATTTAAAATTGATTAGTATTTAATGCAAAAAAAAAAGGGGATCGTGAATGTAAGTTAATAAAACATGTCTATTCCACTTTATGTTGTGTTCAGGATATATTTTTTATGCATGACTGAAAATCTATGGACAAAATTATGAATTTTAATATTTAAAAATAAAAATAGAAAAGAACAAACATTATAAACAAGTCAAATGACAAGTTTTGAGAAAGTATTCACAAAATATACTGCCTACAAGGATGGATATATATATATATATATATATATATATATATATATATATATATATATATATACAATCAATAGGAAAACTGAAATGAACAGATAATTAAAAAAGGTAATATTGCTTCTCAATATGTGAGTGTTCAGTTCACATATCGGCATTGCTCTTTGAAGGGAGAGACATTGGTTATACTAAATTAAGCTAACACCTTTTACTTCATAAACCTGACTTCTAAGTCTCTCCTCTGAATAAATATCTACAAATATAATATATGTTGATGTATTTCTTGTGGAATTGTTGGAATGACAAAGTAGTACTGCTGGGGAGTCGGGCGGTAGTGCAGTGGGTTAAGTGCAGGTGTCTCCAAGCGCAAGGACCGGCTTAAGAATCCCAGTTCGAATCCTAGGCTCCCCAGCTGCAGGGGATTTGCTTCACAAGTGGTGAAGAAGGTCTGCAGATGTCTATATTTCTCTCTCCCTCTCAGTCTTCCCCTCTTTTTTCCATTTCTCTCTGTCCTATCCAACAACAACATCAATAACGACAATAAGAACTACAACAATAAAAAAACAAGGGCAACAAAAGGAAATAAATAAATAAATATGTTTAAAAAGTAGTAATGCTGTTATAAATGCCAATACCTGGTGTTTGAATAATCTGTGTGATACATCCACACAAAGGAGTTCATGCTGTTTTATATATATGAAGAATATGCTTACAATTTATGTGTGGTAGTTACAAGAATTAGTTTTAGGTGAAAGAATAATGAAAAAAAGTATCAGTCATGTATGACGAGAAGCAAGAACAGCAACAAAAAAGTATCAGTTACATAATTGCTATTATAGATAGTAATACTACAGGGTAAACCAACAGCTAAAGATATGAAATACACTTGAGATTTCTGTTACATATTTTTCTACAGTTGCTATTCTTAGAAGCAAAGATAATGTTTTGTTTTTATTCTATATGTATATTCAAATGAATAATTAAATATAACCAGAATGTTTTGGTGGTGGTTGTGCAGGATAAGGAGAAAAAAAACATAGAATGAAGGGATAATACACTGGGCAAATGCAGATATTTAGTTACTAAATTTATTACTCATTACTCAGGTGAATATAGCTACACAAGAAATTACCTGATATTTTCATTAGGATTGATCAAATAAATATATTATTCATTGAATCAGGTTTATCAGAGAAGGCTAAAAATAACCTATGGTGTTTGATTGGAATCCAAAGTACCACCATGGTCACACAGTGACAAGATAGTTGTATCTATGTGGATAGGTGTGCATATAAATATGTATGTAAAAAAATATCCATGTGTGTGCATGTAGACACTGGTGGGCAGAACCAAATTTCAACAGTGAATAAATTACATGTACAGTCTTTTTATTTCCTTTTTTATATAAGTATAGAGTTACTAACATCCAAATATCTCCATCCAGATGTGGTGAAGAAGGTGATTTGATCATTTTTAATAGCTGAGTAGTATTTATTCTGTATATAATTGCAACTTGTTTAGTCATGTATCTGTCATTGGACGCTTAGCTTGCTTCCAAGTTTGATAACCCCATCCAAAAGTGGAGGTAAAATATGAATAAAATGTTCACCAAAGAAGAAATTTAGGATACTCAAAGTCAGAGAAATATAAATAAAGACAACAATGAGTGTTACTTCACATCTACGAAGATGTCATACATCAGAAAGGATAGTAACAACAAATGTTGGAAAGGTTGCAGGAGTATGAATGTAAATTGCTGGTATGAATGTAAATTGGTACATCCCCTGTAAAGAGCAGTCTGGAGAACTCTCAAAAGGCTAGACATTTATTTGTCCTGTGACCTGACAATTCTTCTTCTAGTGATAAATCCTGAAGAACAAACACACCCATCCAAAGAGATTTGTGTCTGCTTATGTTCTCAGCAGCACAATTTGTAATAGCTCAAAGTCAGTGTTTTTGTTAAATCAAAAATGTGATTAGTTTGTTTGCATAGTGTGTCCTGCTCATGAATGACTGAAATAGAATACAATACATATCATACAGAAATATTCCACCTATGTTTATCATGATTAAGATTTAGTCGGATGAAGAATTGAGTTCCAGTTCTGCAATGTAATTTGCCAACACACCTGAGTAAGTTGTTTAACTGCTGCAATTCTTGATTTATCTACCAAGATAACAGGCACATTCTTACTTGTGATCTCACTCTAAAATATTATAACTCCAGATAATATGCTTAAGAGCATAAATTTAAATATTGGGAAGCCAGGTAGAGCCCATACTGTTCAACAGACTCATTTAAGACTCATGAAGATCTCATTGAGATCTTAATTTTTGTTAATTCTAAGCTATGTTTTTACATGCTATCTACTCAGTATAACTCCTCCTTTCTACCTTAATATAGTAACTAAGATATTTGACTCCAGACTGTGTTTAAGTAAGACTCTGAATTTTACACCTGTCTAAGTCTGAGCAAATTACTTGACTACTTTGTATCAATTTTCTCACATGAGAATAATAATCACACTTACTTATAGTGGTTTCTGAGAACCAAATGAATCATAGTTTATAAAGATTTAGAGTACGAGACACCTGGCACGTAAAAAAAGCAAAAGAAAATCTAGCCAATGTAGAATAGTTCATTCTGGATTTGATATTGAAACCATAGTTCATGTGGTAATGTAATGATTTTACGTTATTTGTATCTTCTTTTTAAATAATGTTTACTTATTTTATTTTAATGAGAGTGAGAGAGAATCAGATCACTGATCAGTTTTGATTTCTGGTGGTGTTAGAACTATGAACCTAAACTTCAGAACTTCAGATATGAAAGTCTTTTGCATAATTTTTGTGCTGTCTCCCCAGCCCATTATTTGTGTTATTATGAAAGAAAAGATATACCCTAGTGGTGGCACACTTGGTTAAATGAACATGTTATTATGTGAAAATAACCAAGTTCAAACCCCTGGATCCCACCTAGAAGGATAAGCAGTGCTGCAGATATTTCTCTTAGCTTTCTCTTTCTATCTCCCATTATATTTCAGTTGTTCTCTGTCTCTATCTGATAGTTAAATAAATAATATATTTAAAGGAGGCCACGCGGTAGCGTAACAGGTTATGTTCACATGGAACGAAGTATAAGAATATGCTTAAAGATTCCTGTTCGAGCACTCAGCTCTCCACCTGTGGGAGGTGGGGGCGGTTCTTTTCACAAGTGGTGAGGCAAGTCAGCAAGTGTCTTTCTCTCCCCCCTCTGGCTTCCTCTCCTCTCAATTTCTCTCTGTCCTATCCAACAACAGCAACAATGACAACATGGTCAAGAAAAATGGGGGGAAATGGCCTCCCAGAGCAGTGGGTTCATAGTGCAGGTACTGAGCCCCAGCAATAACCCTGGAGGCAAAGTAATAATAATATTAATAATAATAAATTTTAAAATAAAAATAACTGAGAATCCAGCGTACCTTATGGACAGATTTGCTTTGCTTAAAGGTCAACTGCATTTAGAAATTACTTTATTGGGGGAAAATGAACTTCCAAGACAGTTATCAGGTTTCTTTTAGGGAAATAATAACATAAGAAAGCTATTTTCACATGGATACTACTGATTATCTTTCCATGATGAGTGTTTACACACTCTTCCCACTGTAAACCCAGGTCATCTTACACCTTTGTGCATGAAAACCCTAATCTCCCCCCTCCCCAGTCCTTCACCTGTTATAATGGACCATGCCTAGTCGCAGTTTCCTTCTTAGTTTCCTTCCTTGTTTCTTCAAGTCCACCTGTAAGTGAGATCATCCAGTAGCTCATTCTTCTCCTTCTGATTAATCCCTTTGGTATGACTCCCTTAACTTTCATCCAGGATGAAGCAAAAGAGACAATTCCATGCATCTGAGTAGTATTTCATTGTGTGTGTGTGTATATATGGAATATATATATGGAGGTGGGGTGAATGAACCCTCTATACTGCTGGTGGGGATATAAATTGGCTCAATTCCTGTGGAAGATTCCTTAGAATATTAAAAATGGGCCTACTCTGAGATCTGATCATTTGTCTCTTGGAGATTTATCCAAAGAAAACAAAATCACCTATCCAAAGAGATTTGTACCTATTTTCATAGGAGCACTATCTTTAATGATTTGAATTTAGAAGCAAACCAGATAACTAAGAACAAATGAGTGGTTAAGAAAGTTGTCTATATTGGATATGAAGGCGATCTGGCTGCGACAGACATCTGTCACCCCATTGATCGCCAGGGTTGATTTGGCTGATCTGGCTGGCTAGGTGGGTGCCTCCTTCCTCCCTCACCACTCCATGTGCGTTCCTCCAGAAGCTGCAAGCTTGGTCTAAGAGGATGGCCTTCCTGGAATAGAGAAGGGCCTGTCTTTGGTCGAGGGTATATGAGTAGCTGTGCTCCCCTGCTAGAACCTCCAAACAAGCTCTCAAGAATGTTGTTTATATAGATATACAAAGTGGCATCTTTCCTGTTACTTGTCCTTGCACCACTCCCAGTCTGAATGTAATCTTTTTCCACCCTCATACACTGGATCCTAACATTTTCTCAATCACTTCCTACACTGAGATTCCTTAGCTCTGTTACACTAGACCACAGCTAGTCTAAGTTTTATCTTGTGATTTCCTTTTCTTTGTTTCTTAAATTCTACCTATGAGTGATGCCATCTGGTTTTGCTAGTTTTCTTAGGGGTCAAGTACTTTTAATAAATTAACAAAGTTTATTAAAATTTGACTAACTACAGATTACCAGTGACCATTTGATAACCAGTAGACCTTTCCTCCACTGCACTCACTACTATCATTGTTACAACTTCTATTCATTCATCTGATAATCAGAGTATATAGAGGCCAACATGTAAAGGATAGTTGGACAGAATACAAAAACTGTTTCTGGGACAAAATTAACAAACAACAAACAAAGATATTTTGATTCAGCAGTGATTCTTTTGAAGTAGATAGAATTCCTGTTTACAGTCAGAAATGAAAATAAAATTGTTTTTAATTTAGGAGACAGAAGAGTGGGGAAAAAAAATATCTTGCTCAAGAGAATCCTTCTGCAAATGAATTTCTAGCAGTTTCACCCTAAGTATAGAGATGCAAATTATGCCTTCCATAAGCTAATCAAGGTTTTTTTTTTTTTTTTTCTGGCAAAAAAACAAAGGAAAACCAGCTTAATCCTCAGTAAACCTGACTTTTTTTCTTCCTTATTGGGCCTCACAGGAAAAGCAGATTGCAATGTTTAACTCTCTAATATATGCAATAAAAGATTTCAGTGATACTGTCAAGCTGACTACTTAGCCGTTCAACTCCCTTCATATTATACATATTGCTATGCACTGTCACTTGAGATTACTTTGTGCAAGAAAGCTTTGTTAGGACAGAGTAATTTGATGAATGTCAAAGCCAAATATATATAGAGAGATATAGATATAAGGGATGGGGCCAATCTGATTTCTATTTGACTCCCACACAAATCACATTTCCAACACTTCTCAATGAATCTCTGTTAGATGCCAGGCTAACAGACATGATGCATTCTGGACATGGCTAGAAAGCTGGATTTGGGATGCTTCAAACACAGTCTCATGAAGGGCATGTTTTAAAAATCAGAATGTACAGTGCTCTATTATTTCTACAGGATATTTTGACCAAAATATTTAAATTAAAACTGCACTATGTGCATTGTTTTCTTGTAAATGTTGTCTTCCCTGTCTTTGAAGAAAGAAGTCATTGTTTATAACAACTTTCTTATAAAGATCAGCCTGCAAAGCATGTTTCTGAAACATAAAAAGATAATTATGATTGTGTTGGCAAGTGTAAGATGGTTAAAATCTACCACCCAAAATATGTTTTTGGCAAAAGGCTGAATCACTGTTGTCATTTTATTGCCATCAGAGTTACCAATGGGACTTACTGCCTGCACAATTAATCCACTGCTCTATTTTGTCCCTTTACTTTTCATTAGATAGGACAGTGAGAAATTGAAATGGAAGGGGGGATAGAAAAGGAGATGAGAGAGAGAGAGAGAGAGAGAGAGAGAGAGAGAGAGGACGCTGCCTCAATGATCCTGAAGATTTTCCAGTGTAGGTGGGAACCAGGGGCTTAAATCCAGGTTCTTGCTCATTATAGTAGGTGTGCTCTGTTGAGTGTACTGCCAGCTAGCATCCAAAATGTTAATTGATTTTGCAGGTGAAGGCCCTTTAGGCCAAATGGAGATTTTCTGTGTAAACAATGTTCACTTGTAGACATTTCCCCTATGGATGACTATAGGAAGCCCAAGGGGATTTAAATCTTCTTCACTTATTGACCTGCTTTAGTAAATTTCCTCCATGGGTGGCCAACACTATATCGTTTCTTCTCCAAAACAGAAGATTCCAGGTGCATCTGGGTGACAAGTCTAGCAGATGGAGACTTGTCTCAAGTGGCCTCACACAGGGCTCTGTTCTGGCTCCTCCTACGCTATTTAATATTTACATCAATGACCTCCCAGAAAGTTCTTCAAGGAAGTTCATCTATGCTGATGACATCTGCTGTGCAACTCAGGCATCAAAGTTCGACATCCTCGAGGAAACACTCACGAAAGACATGTCTCTGATATCTGATTACTGTAAAAAATGGCCACTAATCCCTAGCACTGCAAAAACGGTATCATCTGTTTTCCATCTACACCATGCCTCGGCCTCGCGTGAGCTTAATGTGCAGCTTGGAGATACGAGGATCCGGCATGAAGCCCAGCCAGTCTATCTTGGCGTTACTCTCGATCGCACTCTGTCATTTCACGAACATCTCATAAAAACTGCAGCAAAGGTGGGCGCGAGGAATAACATCATTGCAAGACTGGCCAGTTCCTCATGGGGCGCGAGCGCTTCCACACTACGATCATCATCTCTGGCATTATGCTATTCCACTGCAGAATACTGTGCCCCAGTATGGTTCCGTAGCCCCCATGTCCACTTGGTCGATTCCAAATTATATTCCTCCATGAAGATAATTTCTGGAACCATCCGTTCCACCCCGGTTCCATGGCTGCCAGTTCTTAGCAACATCTCCCCGCCAGATATTCGTCGGGTTTCGGCATCATCTAAGTTCATTTCCCAGGTCTATGCTCGACCAGACCTGCCAATATATGCGGATATCTTCGCCCACCCTGTTCAACGCTTGACGTCTCGTCACCTAATCTGGTCCCCTATGCCTACACTGAACTTCTCTGTTCCAGACTCTTGGAAACAGAGTTGGCAGTCAGCTGAGGTAAAGAACAAACACCTCATCACAGACCCCTGCAAGCGTCAACCCGGCTTTGACCTAGCATGTTATGATTGGGCCCTCCTCAATCGCTATGGAACAGGCCATGGCTGGTGGCCGCTATGTTCCATCGCGGGGAGCCAGAGACGACCCGAACTGCCCCTGTGGCTACAGACAGACTATGACCCACATAGTCAACGACTGCCACCTCTCCAGATTCAAAGGAGGTCTTGAAACTTTACATCAGGCTCAACCTGATGCTGTTGACTGGCTACGGAAGAAGGGCAAATGCTAGAAGAAGAAGTAAATTTCCTAATTGGCATGCCTCTGTTTCTTGTCATTGTACTCTTAGATAAGCCTACCTTAAAGTTGCCTTCAGGGTAGGGAGTGAGCATAATGGTTATGCCAAGGAATTTTATGCCTGAGGCCTAGAGTTCCTAGTTTCATTTCCTAGTACCACCATAAACCAGAGCTGAGTACTGTTCTTTTCTCTATCTCTGTATCTTTCTATCTTTATCTCTTGTTAAAAATAAACAAATAAATAAAATATTTTTAAGATGGCTTAAAAAATGGAGCAATGTGGAGGAGTTATCCAGTTTTTCTGGGTCTCCCATACATAAAAATATACATGTTAATATATTTCTCCTGTGATAGATTTTCTTTTTAATTTTTTAAAAAATTATATTTTATTTATTTATTGCTGGATAGAGGCAGAGGGAAATTGAGAGGGTAAGAGGAAGTAGAGAGGGAGAAAGACAGAGAAACACATATAGCACTGCTTCAATGCTTGTGAAGCTTTCCACCTGCAGGTGGGGACCAGGGGTTTGAATCTGGGTCCTTGTGCACTGTACCTTCAACCAGGTGTGCCACCACTTGCTCCCAGTGATGGGCTTTCTTATCAATCTGTCACAATTGCAGTGTGGATGCCTCCAGAGTAGTGGAACAGTGTTTCACACCTCTCTCTCTCTCTCTCTCTCTCTCTCTCTCTTTCATGCCCTGTTAAAAGAAAATATGGTAAAAATAAATGGCCTCCAGCAGTGGTAGAGATGTCATACATTCAAAACAATGTCACCAATGCTTTGCTCATAAGAGGAATGTTAAAGTGGGATGAATAAATCTAAAGATATACCTGCCAGTACTTGTTATAAAAAGGCTTAAGAATATATTCATGTGAAAGGATGGAGTAGCTTGTGATATAGAGGAAGACAAGTTTCAGTCATTCAGCCATTCATATGCTTGTATTGATTTGGCATTGTACTAAATTTTGTTCTCTGCCTATGTATTCTCATATCAACAGTTGGGAAAGGTGCTCAGTCAAAAAGTATGCTAGTCAATGAGAAAGAATCTTGTATACTTCCATAGGATAACCTGATCCCAAGTCTGTTCTTCCTCTGATCTTCCTGGCTGTCTGTTTTAGATATTCTTTTTCATAAATGCATAAATGAACATCTGTTTGTGAGAATCCATGGGGAAATAAAAACATGAAATATGAAATATAGTATATATTTACATCCAGGTTACTTAGACTTAAAATAATTTTATTGTGACAAATGTGTGGGAGAGAAATAAGGGACATTTGTGAAATTCAAAGGGAAAGAGTTGGGCACAAAGTTTTATTAATAAGGAAAGTAGCTCAAGCCCTCAGAAACTATCTGAAGTTTTTGTAACTTTATGTGTAGACCATTTGTTTTTAGTTAATTGATTACTAATGATTGTCTCCCTCTGGTGTCTATGTTATAGTTCTCTTATGTCTGTTTTTAAGACATATTTTATTATTGTTGTTTGAGAAAGAAAGAAAAGATGAAGAAAGAGGCAGACCCAAAGACCACTTTGTCATATGAAGTGTCAGAGGTCTAATCTAGAACCTCCTGAGTGCAAAGTATCCCCTCTATTCACTGTGCCACCTCCTGCATTGGTATACTTCTTTTTAAAGTCACTTAATACTGTGTACCTTGGTCTATCTTTGGGAGTTTTAATGTATGAAGACCCAAGTTGATGTCTATTTTATTTTATTTTATTTTATATTTTACATGAGTACTAAGTTTTGTTATCTCTCTGATAGTCTTCATTAGGTAAAGGGCAAAGAAACATAAATCTGACCACATAGTAAACGTCAGATAGAGAAAGATAAATGCTTATGATAATATAGGAGGGGTGGCCTAAGCAAGGGAGATAGTTCAATCTGTCTCTATCATACATCACCCAGTGCCAAAAAAAAAACCCCAGAAATAATGCTCTACATGTCAGTAGGACTATTTGGGATGTATCAGTACTGCTGAACAATTCTGTGCTTCTTATTTCGGGGGTGTATAGCAATACATTTTAATTATTTTGGAGATACAAAAAATGTCTCAACACTCATTAGAAGCTCAGAAGTACTTGGTCCATTTTCTCCTGAATACTTTATCCCTCTAGTCTTATAGCATTTGAAAGGACTATGCCAATGTATATAATTCAGAGCCACTTAACAGAATGACTGGCTTGTTCCTGTCACTTTTGGTTAAACTAGGGGCCACTTATCAAGGCAGCTATGGCAAAGGTGAGAGGAAGAATATGAAAAGCTAGCTAACAGCTTATACCATAAAATTATCAGAGATGAAGGGGTGAAACACACTTCTGGGAAAGAAAGCAGGCTGGTGTAAGTCATAATTGGGTCATGGCATTTAATTTGTTTGTTTGTTTGTCTCAGGCTTATTGCTGGGAATCCACTGTTCCTGGTAGCCATCCCACACCCCCCCCCATTATTTTATTGAATAGAGCAGAGAGGAATTAAGAGGGGAGGTGGGGAGAGA
Organism: Erinaceus europaeus; assembly: GCF_950295315.1. Lineage (NCBI taxonomy): Eukaryota > Metazoa > Chordata > Mammalia > Eulipotyphla > Erinaceidae > Erinaceus > Erinaceus europaeus. The sequence goes on from NC_080176.1 coordinate 53,789,077, forward strand.
GGAGAGAGAAAAATAGACTCCTACAGACCCACTTCACAACTTGTAAAGCTTCCACTTATAGGCAGGGATCCTTGAGTGGGTTCTTGCACTTAGCACTATGTGCATTTAACCAAATATGCTATTTCCTGCCCCCCCTTTAACTGTTTTTATTGAGACCTTTAGGTTCAATTTTTATTGCCTTTTGTCGCCAAGTTTCTAACTATGAAAAGCTAGATACTTTGGTCATTGCATCCTGCAAATAAATGGCAGCTTTCTTTTCCCTTCTTCCTTTCTGTAAATGGCCTTGTTGTGACTTTTATTTCTCACTTAATCACATCCATTAGGCTTTAATATAGTTTAAGGTTTGAAATGGAAAACTCTAGGACAAAAGGCACAGCTAAAATTTGTGTTTCTTTGAATCCCAGAATGACAGAGTACAGTTGCTCAAGGGTTCTGTCTTCTTTTGACACCCCCCTGAGACCAGGCTGCTATTTCTCTGCTCAGGTATGTGAATCCAGGGGAACATGGAAAGGTCTCCCAGAGAGTGGGTGTGGTTGCAATTTATCCAAGTCAAATGGGAGGAATTTAGGCAATAACTGGGACTATAAAGTTTAATTCTCAATGCAGATAAATTGAAGTGACATCTGTTCAGTTTCCTGAGCAACAGTTTTGTAGGAAATGGAACTGAACAAACATCTTTTGTGATGGAAAATTCTAAGTATTTAATTTTTGTCATGCTTCTGACACATCTTTTATAAGCTATTTACTTATTGATCCCCTTTTGTTGCCCTTGTTGTTTTATTGTTGTAGTTATTATTATTATTGATGTCATCATTGTTGGACAGGACAGAGAGAAATGGAGAGAGGAGAAATGGGGAAAACAGAGAGGGAGAGAGAAACACAGACACCTGAAGACCTGCTTCACCGCCTGTGACCCCGCTGCAGGTGGGGAGCCGGAAGTTTGAACTGGGATCCTTACGCCAGTCCTTGTGCTTTGCGCCAGCCACCTGCGCTTAACCTGCTGCGCTACCACTTGACTCCCGTCTATCTTCTTTAGATTCTTTAGTCAAATATCCCTTTTGCCTGTCTTCCCCACACTTGGTTTTATTAAAAGATCATTTGGCCAGGAAGGTGGCTCAGTAATCAAGTTCCTATTTTGTATAATGTTACTGGGGAGTATCACAGGACAGCACCAAGAAGTCCAAGAATGGTACAGCCAGTCTTGGTCCTTTCTCTCTTTGTCTATCTGTCTAAAACAGCAAATGAAAATAAGAAGATGTGGCAGGAAGGTAACTCAGTAGTAGACTGCAGAGTTTTACAAAATGAAAAAAAGATTATAGTTTAGTCAGAAGTGTGTGTGTGTGTGTGTGTGTGTGTGTGCGTGTGCGTGTGCGTGTGCGTGTGCGTGTATTCCAACACTTCACTTTATTAAAATGCTAACAGGCTAGAAGGGACTTATCAAACATCAAGGTCTACTTGGGGACAGAGAAAGTCTTGGTTTTACTTCCTTTATAAGGAAATTTTATTTTATTTTATTTTATTTTTACCCTTAATGGGGGGGGGAGCTGTCTCTTTTCCTTTCAGAGAATAACTTTAATACAAAACTGTCTCTGTGATGTTCTAGCGTATGATTTGAGAATCCCTTCCTCTTGGCCAAATAGTAGAGAAGAACAAATTTCTATATGCCTCCTAGTCTTGCTGCTGATATATCTTGACCAGTAAGTTCTCCATAAGCAGCTTTGCCTGACCTTCTAGAGGTTGCCAACATGACTGAGGATTCCTCATTTTCTAAACCAACCTTACTGTCTGCAGTTTTATTTAACTGGAGTTCCACTTGAGGGAAAGCAGGTGTTGATAATAGCATGTGGAAGATGAGCTTCTCAGCAAGGGGGGACTGCTGCCAGCCACATAGATTATCTCCTTGCTCCATTCAAGTTCACAAACCCCAGTGAGCTACTGAACTGCAGAGTGACAGCAAGTCCCTGGTAATCCACCCATCTCCCACACACATACTTTTTTTTTTTCATGTACACCTCCCAACTACCTGAGTCTGCATGGTTTCTCCATCTGAGCTCACTGTCACATCATTTTCTTCATTCATGTATCAATCAACTTTAACTTTTTTTCTTTAACGTTTGTTTCTTATTGGATTTATTACATGAGCTGCCTTGATTACTTGCTGTACTGTGAGCTTTCTGGCACCAGAAATCATTCTACTCACTTTGTTTCTTCTTGGTGTCTTGTATAATTGTGTCAATACAAATCTACTACTTATTTTTAATTAATTTTTATTTTTTATTATATTTATTTGTTGGATAGAGACAGCCAGAAATCAAGAGGGTAGGAGAGTTAGAGAGAAAGAGAAACACCTGCAGCACTGCTTCACCACTTGCAAAGCTTTCTCCCTGCAGGTGGAGAACAGTGGCTTGAACCCGGGTCCTTGAGCACTGTAATATGTGCACTCAACCAAGTGTACCACCACCCGGCCCCCAAATCTACTATTTATGATCATTGGACTTTTTTGAGTCAGATTTGAATAGTCTATTTCCTTTTTGATTACATAATATTTTTGCTGAACACAATTGCAGTAAGAATTGCTTCTTCCTTAAAATATCTATCTATTATGTTATGGAAATAATAAAAGTATATTACATCAATAACTACCATTAACAAATCTTAAAGTACGTCAGACATTGGGAGTTGGGTGGTAGTGCAGCAGGTTAAGTGCAGGTGGCGGTGGCGCAAAGCGCCAAGGACCAGCTTAAGGATCCCAATTTGAGCCCCCCAGGCTCCCCACCTGCCGAGGAGTCAGTTCACAAGCAGTGAAGCAAGTCTGCAGGTGTCTCTCTTTCTCTCTCCCTCTCTGTCTTCCCCTCCTCTCTCCATTTCTCTCTGTCGTATCCAACAACAATGGCATAAATAACAACAACAATAATAACTACAACAATAAAACAACAAGGGCAACAAAAGGAAATAAATAAATGTTTTATATATATATATATATATTAGACACCATAATTATTGTTGTATATGAAATGCCAACATCACCTTCAAAATAAACAGATAGCTAACACTATTCTTTAAAACATGGTTGAGAGCCAGGTAGTAGTGTACCTGGTTGAGCGTGCATGTTACAGTGCTCAAGGACCCAGATTCGAGCCCCTGGCCCCCACCTGCAGGAGGAAAGCTTCACAAGTGGTGAAGCAGTGCTGCAGGTGTCTCTCTGTCTCTCTCCCTCTCTTTCTCTCTCCCTCTCTATCACCCCCTTCCCCGCTCAATTTCTCACTGTCTCTATCCAGCAAATAAATAAAGATTAAAAAAATAATAAATAAAACAAAAAACATGGTTGAGGGGGTCGGGCAGTAGGGCAGCCAGTTAAGGGTATGTGGCTCGAAGCCCAAGGATGGGCTAAGGATCCTGGCACGAGCCACCGGCTCCCCAACTACAGTGGAGTCAGTCTGTAGGTGTCTGTCTTTCTTTCCCCGTCTTCCCGTCCTTTCTCGATTTTTCTCTGTCCTATCCAACAATGGTGATATCAATAACAACAATAAGTACTATAACAACAACAATAATAATAATAAACAAGGGCAAAATAGGGGAGAATCAAATTTAAAAAATGAGGGATCATTGTAAAAAATCATGCTTGAGATTTAGATCATGATAATGAAAAGTCAGTTTATCTTAATTGTCTATTTTCATTTCAGAATAATCAAAAAATCTTTGAGATCAGATACTCCAGAAATAAACTTTGATGAGGAAAGTCTACATTAGAAAACATTTTTGGATGCTAGAGACAGGGCACCGATTTTTGACTAGAGTAGAGAGAAACTAATAAATGGCTACCCAAATATATTTCAAATTTCTGGTAAACTCTGTTTCTTTTTTTTTTTTTTTATTCCCTTTTGTTGCCCTTGTTGTTTTTTTATTGTTGTAGTTATTATTGTTGTTGTCGTTGTTGGATAGGACAGAGAAATGGAGAGAGGAGGGGAAGACAGAGAGGGGGAGAGAAAAGCTAGACACCTGCAGACCTGCTTCACCGCTTGTGAAGCGACTCCCCTGCAGGTGGGGAGCCGGGGTTCGAACCGGGATCCTTATGCCGGTCCTTGTGCCTTGCGCCACCTGCGCTTAACCCGCTGCGCTACAGCCTGACTCCCGTAAACTCTGTTTCTATTTCTGCCCAAAGTCACTCTTGTTCTTTCTCTAAAATAGGTGAACATTATTCCTTTGATCTTACATAATTTTTATCTAATCACTGTCTTTGTTCCAATCTAGTTCTCCTAGCTTATCTCAAGGGCTACTGATTCAACAATAGGTTTGAATAGTCAACCTCTCTATATATTTATTTTTTGAAGAAAAGCTTTGTATTTCCTAAAAGAAATGAATCATTAAGTCTGCTGTGGCATTTAATATGAAATCTACCCAGAAGCTTCCAAATATTCCCCAATTCAGAGGAGTCTAAAGTTCAGCAAACCAAGCTGATGTAGTATTATGTTTGCCCTTTAATAAAGGTCAGAATATTGTTCAATTGATGCCAACATCCATGAAGTAAATGAAAGGGGGTACTGAGAAGATTGGATGTGGTTAAAGATTTTACAGAATTCATGAGGTTTCTTATTCACTATAAAATAAAGCTCCTCAGCAAAATTTCTTCAGAGCAAATTCTGAGAGTATTGTGACATTGGATATGTGCAATCAGTAAGATTATTTTCATTATGATTGAATGGGCAAGGCCATTTTTCAGTTTTCAATGTTCATAGTACATCAGGCCCCTTTTGGCATTTTTATTTTCTTGTTTTATGAGGAACAGTGAAAGCAAAGAGGTCATCAGAGTATCTGTCCTGGATTGTTATGCCTTAAATATTCTGTACACTATAATACTTTTGGCATCTTAATTTGCCATTTAAGAAACATATTAGAGGGGACTGGGGAGATAGCATAATGGTTATGCAAAAAGACTTTCATGCCTGAGGTTTCAAGTTTCCAGGTACAGTTAGTTCCTGGAACAACTATGAGCCAGAGCTGAGAAGCATTTTAATTAAAAATTGAAAAAAAAAAAAAAAGAAGTATTTCAGAATGTTCCTTTTATGTAGTTCTTTTGAAAGTCAAATCATTGATATAATGAAAAGTGGTAGGATCAATGTCTTTCCATATTCTATTCCCTGGGCAAAAATTACTACCATCTAAACTGTATTGTTGTTATTGTTGTTGTTATTTTACAGTTTAGATAATTGTTGGTTGACTTATGCTGAGATATATTGGGACAGAAGTTATGGAGGAGTCATCACCAGGGCTTTACTGCTCTGGGAGAACTTATTCAGGTAGACAGAGGCAGAGACAAAAGGTGTGGGGTAAACTTCATTCAACGCTGTGTGTTGAACCTGGGCCACATGCATAGGAAAGCAACACACTATCCACATAAGTCTTTTTTTTTTTTTCTGCCCAATGATATATTTTAATAGAACATTTTGTTGAGGTGATTATATATCTAGAACTAGAGGAGAGAATCCAGTGTCTTTACACACTTCATGCTTCTCTTGCCTCCCACCATGGCCATGACAAGTTCAGATTTATCCTCATTGTGCAAGTTATTTTGTAGTGATTATTCATGATTGAGACGTGAACATGAGGTTTTGTTTCTTGTTCATCATATTGTAATTTCTGGAGAGAGAGTTATCAAGTCATTTCACCACTAATAGCAAAGGCTCTTTAGCCTGTATTTTGGGTTGATTCTCACTCTTTCATATTCAAGCCATTAGTGAGATAACAAGTACAGTGCCTCCCTTCCATGTTTAACTTGGAAGACATGAAAGTAAACTCTGAGGATGTTCTATACAGTAAATTTGTAATTAGGGATGTGAAAAAAATCTCAACACTTTTTGGCATATCTTCTTTCAATTTGCTTTGCTTCACTTGTTTTATTTGTTAAACTAGGTTTGAGAGAAGAGATATATTGAGATATTTGATTAAGTTCTCTTCCTAGTTTTTCCTTTTTTTTTTTCTTTTTCAATTTTCAAAGATCTTCTAAGAGTAAGTTTTTCCTTGGATTCTTCTTCTTACATATCTGTTAGCAGAAATTAAGTTAAATGGATAACCAACCATCTATGTTATCAGCATACAGATGTTCTTAGCACCTGGATGTGAAGATGCATGGAGAAGTACCCAAAGTTCTGATGTTAGCAGACAAACTTCTTTTTATCTTCCATTTATGGAATTTTAAGGTAGAAACATATGTTTTTCAATAATGCACCTTACTTTTCTATTTCCTATTGTGCCTATTTTCGTAACAAAAAAATTCACAGTTACTCTTTTCATCTGTGCTTCTTTCAGTCTTCTATCCATTAAATGAATGTTTAACATTTATAAAGAGTGATTGCTTTAAAAAGATGCTCCTTTTTAAAAAAAAAAAATGAAATCAACCCAAATAGCTTTTTATTGCATTATTTCTTCCCATTTTCTTTCCTCCCTGGCATGAAGTCTACCTGGTATCCATAATTGCCATTTTACCTTGCTGTCATTTAACTTGAAGTTCGTTATTTGCTCCTCTTTTAAATGTTTCCATGTTAATTTCCTCAGAATGTCCACATTGCCAGCTGGACTGTTCCCTGCAGATTTCCTGTGGCCAAATGTCATACCTAAGTACCTGCACCTTTGGTGATTTCTCCTAGCATTTGTTTAGACCCTATCAATCATTATCTCACAATAAATAGCAGTTTTGCAAATGGAGAGCAAGGCTCATCCTGTGATTGATATTTCTGGATGCCTGTCTTTTCTCCTTGTGAAAATCACAAGGGCCCCCTCCCTTTATTTTGAGGGCTCAGGCTGTACCTGCCAATGTTTATGGGAAAACAATGCTAAACTGCTAATACCAAGGCCTTTCTTTCTCTCTCTCTCTTTTTTTCCTCTTTCTACCTTCCCTTATCAGTTGTGACAATATGCCACAATTAATGATCACAGAAATACCCATGTTTGATACCACATGTATCACACTTAGGTGTGATGGATTAGCAATCATGGAAATTAATTCTGCCATTATAAAGTAACGTCTGAACTTTGAAGTTAGGCAATTGCATTGTATCTGAATTCAGTTATGAATTAAGCCATAAATATAACATTAGGCAGGCTTATTTAGAAGCAGACTAGTTTCAATATTGTCCGCTTTTTCGTTTCTCAAGCAATGGTTTGCAATTCTTTTCTGCCATCCTCTTTCATTTCAGAGGGATATAAGTATTATCAAATTTCAAGGTCAGAAAGATATTCAATTATGTTGGAGATTTTTGACCAACTCAATAATATTTCTAATAGACTGCTCATGGCTCATGATCATAATTCTTCAAATATCAGTTCAATTGGGAATTAGTAATTTAACTTTGAAGTAAAGCATTGCACTTACTGTATTGTGCCTTGTTTTTGTTTGTTTGTTTGTTTTTTACTTAGAAAATCCATGGAATAACACAGGAACCGGCTTACATATATTTCCTGCAACATGTCACTTTGAAAACTGTTTTATACACATTTATAGCAAAAGCGCGCCTTTAAATTTCCCTTTAATGTGCTTCACTGACTTCGTTCTCAAGTCTCCAGTGTATATTCCATTGGAGTCAAATATGTATCATCTCTGAGATTGCTGAGGCTACCAGATCCAGCCAAGTGATACAAAAGCAAAGTCTAATCACTTAAAACATAGTAAGCTGATGCCGGGAGGTGACTCACCTATTGGGGTACGTATATGACAATGTGCAAGGACCCGAGTTGAAGTCCCCTAGTTACTGCATAGGAGTACCTGCAGAATGGTAAGCTTCACAAATGGTGGAGTGGTACTTGTACTACTTCAGTGTCTCTCTCCTATCACTCCCCATCTCCTTCTAGAAAAGAGGTCCCAAGCCGTGATGTGATTAATCCTGCAAGAGGCAAGCCCCAGTGATTATCCTGGTGGCAAAAGAAATAAAAAATATATTACTTAATAATTAATATACACATTTTTTCTGTTATGAATGCTCAGCTTATATTGACAAAGATCCTATTTTATAGTTGCTATTTGTACAGACTAAACTAACACAGATAGATATAAAAGTGCCATTATTAATTTCAGTGTAAGCCATTCCACTGGGGAAGGAGGGATGTGTTGAGTAGTCATTCTTTGGCTGTTTGTTGATCTGATTTCATTCACAGGGAGACTGTAGGTTGTAGTCTCTGGAGAGTCAAAGGAGAGGCAAAATGTCCCTGTACAGGATGGAGAATCCCATAGTGAGATTATGCGATAAAACCAGGTCAAGAAAAGGACTGACTTTACTGTAACATCCAGAAAAAGAATTTTACCCCAATATATCATCTCCTCCCTTTACTTTGCTGCAGTATATTGCCATTCTAATGACAAAACTCTATGAAGCCTACTAGATAGCTCCATCATCAATACCTCCAATAGTTTGGGATTGAAGTACTAGTTTTGAGTCAGGGAGGGAACAGTTAATGAATATGATGAGAAATATAACATGTTCATCTAAGTTCTCAAATGAATAGATAAAGAATTCACCATTATTTATTTATTTTTGATAGAACAGAGAGAAATTGAAAGAGGATGGGGAGATAGAGAAGAAGAGAAAGAGAGACACCTGCAACACTGCTTCCATATTCATGAAACTTCTTTACAACTTTAGGTAGAAAACAGGAGCTAGAGACAGCCAGAAATAGAGATGGAAGTGGGAGACAGAGAGGGAGAGAGACAGAAAGATACATGTAGCGCTGATTCTCAAGGCTTCCCCCTTGCAGGTGGGGACCTAGAGATCAAACCTGGGTCTTTGAACAACGAAACATGTGCATTCAACCAAGTGCTCCACCACCCGGCCCCCATTTTTACTTTTTTTATTTTCACAGAGGTTGACAGAGAAGTAGAAAGAGTGAGAGAGAGACAGAGACAAGGAGAGAATCCACAGCAATTTTCCACTGCTCTTGAAGCTTATCTCTTGTAGTGGGATCCTGAGGGCATAAACCTAGCTCATTGCACATGGTAATGTGTTTGCTCTATCTGGTTCACCACTGTTAAGCTCCTACCCACCCAGGTACTTTACCTGAATAAACTACTTTTTTACATATTCACATTTTTGTTGCTTTTATCATTTCATTCCATTCAGTTAAACACATATTTATCAAATATTTCTGTGTGTCAGTAACTGTTCTGGTTTCTAGGAATTAAGAACAATAACAGGATTATTATTTTTATCAGGCCCAATGTACTGCAAAATGAATGACTGCTGAGCCACTACTCACAATTACATTCAGATTGCAAGAGAGCATATAAAGAGAGAGAAAGGCCTGGAGTATGGATCAACCTGCCAACACCCATGTTCATCAGGGAAGCAATTATAGAAGCCAGACCTTCCACCCTCTTCACCGCATAATGATCCTGGGTCCATAATCCCAGAGGGATAAAGAATAGGAAATCTATCAAGGGAGGGAATGGGATATAGTGTTCTGGTGGTGGGAAGTGTGTGGAGTTGTAACCATTTTATCCTATGTTTTTTTCAGTGTTTCTTTTTCATAAATATTTTAAAAAAAAAAAAAAGAAAAAAATCATTGAATATACAAATAAAACAGTCAGGTGCTAAATATATTGAAACCTAGTACTCAGAAACCTCTAAATCAGTCCCACAGTTTTTTTCTTTTTTTTTTCTTTTCTTTTTTTTTAAAATCCCCTCCCCTGATAGCTTTCCTATTCTTTAACACGCTGGGAGTATGGACCCAAGGTCATTTTGGGACTCAGAAGGTTGAATGTCTGGCTTATGTAATTGCTTCCCCACTAAACATGGGCATTGACAGGTCTATCCATACTCCCAGCCTGTCTCTCTCTTTCCCTAGTGGGGAAGGGCTCTGGGGAAGCAGAGCTCCAGGACATATTGGTGGGGTTGTCTGTCCAGGGAAAGTCTTGTTGGCTTCATAGAAGGTGGAAAGGAGTGTTCCTGTTTCTTCAATCTTGTGGAAAAGCTTTAGAAGTATAGGTATTAACTGTTTCCTGAAGGTTTTGTAGAATTTGTTTGTGAAGCCATCTGGTACAGGACTTTTGTTGTTGGGAAATTCTAAATAACTGTTTTGATTTCTTTGTCTGTGATTGGTGCATTCAGGTTTTGTAGTTCCTCTTGGTTCAGTTTTGGAAGGGCATATGTTTCTAGGAATTCTTCCATTTCTTCCAGATTATCTAGTTTGATGGCGTATAGTTCTCCATAGAAGTTTCACATGATTTTCTGGATTTCTGTGGTGTCACTTGTGATATTTCCTCTATTGTTTACAATTCTATTTATTTGAGCCATCTCCCCCCCCCTTTTTTTTAGTGGGTCTACCTAGGGGGTTTGTCAATCTTGTTTAACTTTTCAAAGAGCCAACATTTGGCTTCATTGATCTGTTGTATGGTTCTTTTATTTTCAGTGTTGTTTATTTCTGCTCTAATTTTAGTGATTTATGTCCTTTATGACCTTCTGGTTACTTTAAGGTTTCTTTGTTCCTCTTCCTCTAAGTCCTTAAGTTGTGCAGTAAGGTTGATTATTTGAGTTTTGTCTTATTCTCTAATATGTGATTGTATGGCTATGAGTTTCCCTCTCAGTACTGCTTTAGCTGTGTCCAAATATTTTGATTGCTTGTGTCTTCATTTTCATTTGTTTCCAGGGACATTTGATTTTCTTGCTTGAGTGTCTCTCTGGCCCAGCAGTTCTTAAGCAGTATGTTGTTTAGTATCCAAATTCTGTGACTTTTAGTAATTTTCTGTTTGTTGTTAAATGTTAATTTCACTATACTGTGATCTGAGAAGACATTTGGGATGATTTCAATGCTCTTGAATTTGTTGATGCTGTCTTTGTGGCCTAACATGTAGTCTACCCTTGAGTATGTGTTGTGTGGATTTCAAAAGAATGTGTATTCCAGTTTTGGGGGGTGAAGAACTCTGAAAATGTCCAGGAGGTTTAGTCTGTCTATCTCTTCATTTAATTGTCTTATTTCTTTGTTGAGTCTCTGGTTTGTTGATCTAAGTGTGAACATAGAGTGTTAAAGTCTCCAATTCTCATTGTATTACTATTGATGTATTTTTGTAGTTCTTTCAGTAGGTGTTTGATATATTTAGATGGTTCCTCACTAGGTGCATAGATGTTAATAATTGTTAAGTCTTCTTGGTTGATTTATCCTCTAATTATTATGTAATGGCCTTGCCTGTCTTTTATTACTTTATTTATTTTAAAATCTACGATGTCAGAGATGAGAATGGCTGTTGCTGCCTTGTTTGTGGTTCATTATCCTTTATTTTTATTTCCCATCCTTTCACTTTATGTATGTTTTGTTTTGTTGGGTCAGATGTTATTCTTGCAAACTGCATATGGTTGAGTTGTGTTTTCTGATCCATCCTTCCACTCTGTGCCTTTTAATGGGTGAGTTTAAGACACTGACATTTATTTATATTATGAATTTAATGTATTGCAGTGCCATTATTCAACATTTTTTTATTTGCTCTGATATATGGCAAGTATTATGGTGATGTTCTTGTTTAAATGAGGCCTTTTAGAACCTCTTTCAGGGCCGGTTTGGTGATGGTTGCCTCCTTTAACTTTTGTCTATCTGAGAAGGTTTTGAAGCCTCCATCTAGTTTGAATGAAAGTTTAGCAGAATATATTATCCATGGTTGATACCTTTTTTCAATCAGGGCTTGATAGATATCTTGCCATTCTCTCCTGGCTTTTGGAGTTTGAGTGGAGAAGTCTGCTGATAATCTTATGGATTTTCCCCTGTATGTAACTTTTTGTTTTCCTCTTGCAGCCTTTAGGATCCTTTCTTTATCCTTACTTCTTTTTCTTTTACCTATGGTATGTCTTGGTGTCTTAAGGTCTGGTTTGATTCTCTTTGGGACTCCATGGGCTTCTTGAATCTTAATGTTCTTTCTGCTGTTTTGGTCTGGGAAGTTCTCTTTTATTATTTCCTCCATAATGTTTACTTCTCCTTCCTCTCTTTCTTCCTCTGGCAGTCCAATTATACAAATGTTACTTCTTCTGAGATCATCCCATATGTCTCTGTTGTTGTTTTCAGTATCTCTCAATCTCTTTTTGAGTTCTTTTACCTCTTTGATAGTTTTCTCTAGCTCATCTTCATCTGGTTAATTCTGTTTTCTACTTCTGTTAGCCTGCTTTCCCATCCCTCAGCTTCTTTCTTCAGTTCAGTTATAGTAGTAGCTTGTTCTGCTAATTGACCTTTTAGTTCAGCTATTTCAGCTTTCAGTTCTCTAATTACCTTGAGGTAGCTAATTTTTCCTTGAGGGACTCATCTGTTGTTTCCCTAATTCTGATAGTCCTTTCCTGTATAGTTCAGCAGGAATCCTGCTAGGAGCGGCTGTCCAGGCCCTGGAGTCTAGTTCTGGGGTGGGGGGAAGGGGTGAGCTTCAGAAACAATCAAAAGACTTCCTTTCTTTTCCCTCCATTTTCTAACCCAAGAGTGAGCTATAGGACCCCTTTCTTGGTGTTACACTTATGACCCCTTATTCAACCTCCTGCTGATATCCCAGTATCCTACCTTATACAGGGAATCCTAGCTCACAAGGCACTGCTTATTGGAGCTCATGACAGCAGATGCCTCCATGTCTCCATCTTGGCTCAGCCCCCCCCCCACACACACAGTATTTTCTGATGAAACTGCTTTATTTTATACTTTTTTTTTCCTCCAGGGTTATTTCTGGGGCTCAGTGTCTACACCACAAATCCACTGCTCCTGGAGGCTATTTTTTCCCTTTTTATTGCCCTTGTTGATTTTTTAATCATTGTTGTGGTTATTATTGTTGTTATTGATGTCATTGTTGTTGGATAGGACAGAGAGAAATGTAGAGAGGAGGGGAAGACAGAAAGGGGAGATGAAGACAGACACCTGCACATCTGCTTCACTGCCTGTGAGGCAACTCCCCTACTGGTGGGAAGCTGGGGGCTCAAACCAGGATCCTTACACTGGTCTTTCCACTTCATGTCATATGTGCTTATCCCACTGTGCTACAGCCCGGCCCCCTATTTTATACTTTTGATAATAAAACTTTGCTTACCAATGTTACAAATTGTAGTAACTAAATTTTTCACAATTTTAAGTAATAAGCAACCCCATAAGTTAGGCACACACATTTTTCCAGGGCAGGTGTCTTATTTTATGTTTATCCATTCTGACTATGTGAAGTGTAAATGTTAATTGAAAATCTATTATGAAATAAATAAGACTTGAGTATAAAAGGTGAAGAATTGAAATATATCCGTAAGTTGTGTTTCCTGATCACTCAGTCATATGACTATGATTATACTGTCATGTTCTTCACAGTTATTTGATCAAGATGGTGATGAAGAAGGAAGGAACATGTTTCACTGCATTTACAAAATGCAATTTTTATTCCCTAGAGTGACGACAGTATGATTTATGTTCATGGAGTTAGGTGAAGTTCTGGATGTTAGTTTCAGATAGTGATATGCTTTCTTAAAACCTCTCTTGGATTCACTCACCACAATATACTTATATTGTCTGGACCATGAAAAAGAAGAATATTGCCATAATACTACATCCATTCTGTGAGATTATTTATATTCCTAAAATTATTCATAGTTGTTTCACTTTGGGTTTATGCAAAAATTATACAAATGTGTGCACATTTGAGATGGATAAATTTAAAATAATTTGTTTTAATTTTTATGTTGTTATGACAAACTTCAATTTCATGTGAAATACCTTGTAACCATTAACCAAATTAGCTCATCTTTTTCTGAACAAAAGCATGCATTGTTTGTAATAACAAATCTCATTAATTGGTAACAGTCTATTTGTTTAGCACCAAGTCTAAGAACTAGTCCTAAAAGTACTTGCCATCCCTTCATGCAATGGTTTCAGATTGTAAATTGACCGTTATCTTCTTTCTCACTCTTTATTCCATCTCCAAATAATCTTTCTCTTGCTTCTAATCATATATTATATAACTAAGCCCAGGAATCTCCATTCTCTAGTATTTTAAATTTTTCAAAAAGATAGTTGATCAACACAATAATCAGGCCACAAGAAAAGGTGAAGGTTGGTATCACAAAGCATGCATTCTACTCTTGTTCAAATGGCTTGCATGGGATACAGAACTCTTGTGATGGAGATTGTGCGGAATTGTACCCCTGTTATGCTATGGTCTTGTTGATATATATATTTTTATAAATAAATTAATAACAATAAAATGTACTCTACATCCTCCTTATTACAGAATGAACAAGTGGTAAAGAGCATAGCTTTGGAATTATACTCATTAGGTTGACATATTGATGATCCACTTTATATTTACATAGCAGAAAGAAGGCCTAATTCTTCTTTGCAGAAAGAAGGCCTAATTTTACACCTAAGAATGAGATTATTTTGAAAACTGCTTCAAGGGTCAGAAATAGTTCAGTTGGATTGTATGATGCTTTGTCTTTGTATATAAGTGTTCTTCCACTAATCTTGTCTCACAGAATTCCAGGAAAACCTTTTTTTTTTTTTTTTTTTTGAAATAAATAAGAAAAAGGATTTCTCAGGGCTGGGTGGTGGTGTACCTGGTCGAGTGCACATGTTGTAATGCTCAAGGACCTGAGTTCAAGCCCCCGGTCCCCACCTGCAGGGGCGAAGTTTAGTATGTGGTAAAGCAGTGCTGCAGGTGTCTCTGTGTCTCTCTCCCTTTTAATCTCCCTCTTCCCTCTCTCAATTTCTTGCTGTCTCTATCAAATAAAGATTAAAGAGAGAGAGAGAGAGAGAGAGTAGTTCTCAGAAAACACATGTTGTTATGAAATACCATCACTAAGAACAGGTGCTTGAGTGCTTTCAATACCTAGCACCTTTAATTGAGCATACTGTAAATCAGTTTATTTATAACTGGATGCTTTTATATTCCATTTTTGATTGATAGCTGGGTACAAGATTATAATATTAAAGGGTATAGTTCCACATCACATCCATCACCACAGTTTTGATAACACAGAATTGTGAAAGTTTCATATTAAAAGAGAGAAGCTTGCTTAAGTCAGAATGATGACTATTTACAAGAAACTTAGCTAGTAAAAATACTTTATAAAAATCAAAATCTTTGTATGATACTTATTATGTTTATAGTATAGCATTATCTATAATATGGGCAATTTATTCCATTATATATATATATATATATATATATATATATATATATATATATATATGTGTGTGTGTGTGTGTGTGATATATATTTTTTAGGCAATACATATGGAAATAAACCTAGGATAATGGTGAATTATCAAATCATGATCTTTTAGTATTATTTGTCAACTGACAGTTAAGTAAGTTCTTCACTGCACTATGTGGAAATACTTTGTATTTGACTTTTTGAAACTATATTGTATATGCCTGGACTGTATCTTCTGCTGAGAAGGTACCACAGCAGGGAGAGAACAGGATATGCACATGTGAGGTCCCAAGTTCATTGCCTGGCAGTGCATGTGCTTGCATTATGTGCTGCTCTCTTTCTCACTCTTTGATAAAGTAAATCCATCATTAATAAAGGCAGAATAAATAAAACACACGATCCCTTAACATTCCAGATAAGTCAAGGGATAAGTTGTATGTACACATTGTATATTTCTGTTCTGCAATGTCCATTAAGCATGTGCATTACTTGTAAAACTGAACAGTTAACAGATGTTAACATTTCACCAAAAAAGGTCTATTTATAAGAAATACTGGTTATTATTGATGGCATGCATTGTAATTCATTTTCTGCATAGTATATTTAATGTTCATGGCAGAGAAAAGAATATTCCACAAACCTAGAGGCCTGCAGGTACTATACCCAGTACAGAAAATAAATTTAAAAGTGTCTCCCACTCTTTTGCTTCCTTATCATCTGGTCCTGATAGAGGAAGAAACAATATCAGAAGATTCAGAGGTTCAAACCATATTAGCACTGAAATGTTTGGATGTGTCTTCCAGTCTCTTGGGCCTGGAAACTTTGCCTGGAAATGTCACAAGACAGTTTCTTCACAGCATTTCTGGCAGTTCAACTCCTGCTCCTGGCTGGAAGTTTGAGTGCAGAGACGCATGAAATTGAACAATGATAATAATAAAACTTTTCCGAAGCCATTTTGAAGCTGGAAAAAAAACAAAAACAAACAAAAAAAAAAAGTAGTGGGATTTTAGGTCTATCTAATCTGAAGAAATGGCTCAGGTACAATTTTATAATCAAATGGTTCATCTTCTTCTTTCTCATGATGATTTTACCCCTTTATTAAAGAATTCAGACTTCAGCATCACTGAGCTGGTACCTGTTAATTATTTGAAGTCTGATTAGTTCATTTGTTGGCTAGCAAGACCCCTTTGTTCTGTTCTTTGTGTGTATGTGAGCAATAGAAATTTCAATGAATTCCTCACATGTTTGCTTAAAGATATTGTGAGAGTACTGGTTAAAGTTTTTGGATAAAGCATAATGAATTTGGAAGATTGTCTCCTCATTTTATAACTTCTAGGCAGTCTCCTTTTTTCTTTTTAGTGTGGAGTACAATTTATAGTCGATATCCAAACACTCCTTGAGGCCATTGGCATTTTTTGAGTAAGAGCTTATGTGATAGCAAAAGTGAACATATGAGTCATGATTTTTGTTTTCTTTCTGAATCTGAAAGTACTACCTTTAACACAGAAACCACAAAGGGAAAAATGAATGCAACCTTATCTATTCACTTTACAGTTTGATTCTTCTCTTCCCAAAAGTTGTAAGCATTATTTCTAGGGTATAAAAAGGAAGCCCTTTTAGGTGATTAGTAGAGACCAATGAATAAATTATTCAATATAATAATCTTATAGTAGAGATGCTTATAGTTTCTTTAACATAAGCAGATGTTAATCATTACCTGTGACTTATTCATTTCAACAAAGAAGGAGGCTCCTTGTCTGAAGTGAATTACTTACTATGTTATAATAACCAAGAGAGTCCCTGGTGACCATGTACACTACTCTTTCAATTATGCCCAATAGAGGATTTAAGATGTTACAGATGGGATATAATGAACAAAGAATATATTTACTCTTTTAAATATCTATTACAGAATGAAGACATTACCCAAAGCCCTAACATTAGTTTCCAAAGTCTTTCATCTATGTTCAGGCACTATAAATCAGTGACTATTTTTTTTGAAGCTGTGAAATACTGACTATCATTTAATAATTTTCACATGGCATTTTGTGTGGCAATGTAAAAGCTCTGTTCATTTTTCCTTCCAGACATATTCATTTAGTTGGGGATTATTTTTATATAGAAGGATTATGGTGATTAGAAGTTTCAAAAAAAGTTTGCATTCATAGTAAGTACTGATGATTTTGGCCTGCTGAGATGTTGCTTATAGCAGTTTGTTTTCCAAGCTCAAGTCCATAAGTCTAGCTTTAAGAAATAGCAGGGCTGATAAACCAGGGGAAAAAAAAAAAACAATTATTTTATGGGTGGCCTAACCCCGTAACTCAAATAGCCAGGAAGGGGAAAAAAAAAAAAAAAAGAAAGAAAAAAGAAAAGAAGACAAAAAGAAAGAAAAAAGTGAACAATTTTTAGAAGTGACCATGATTGTCTGGTTCATACAGGGGATGGTGTTTGCCTACATCTGTGGGATAATTGGGCCAGGGGACTGCAAATCCATAGCAAAACAAGGCTTTGCTTACAAGACAGTTAATGCACCATCAATCACCTAGGAGAAATAGTTTCTGTGTTGCAGTCTAAGTATGTTTTCATTCAGCTCATTTGCACTTCAAAGCTGAAGTCGATAATTCAGGCCCAAGTAGGTGCAATTTGGGCTATTTCCCTTTTGTAGCGTATGAACACAAGCTGAGAAAATCTCTAAATTCATTTGCACAGGGTATTACTGGCCAGAGACGGTAAAGCAGAACAGCTGCTGGTTTCCTCTCAGCGTGTATTATTGCCATGAATAAATCCTTTGGGAGTGAGGGATTCCAGGTAAATAAACATAGTTTTCTCTCCACTGGTGATCAATGGTTTTATTACATAAAACATAAGTATACTTTTTATTTTATAGTGGGGCTTAGAATCTTATCTTCAGCAAAACACTTGTGTGGTGTATTAACAAGCCCAACCAATCATCTTCATGGATCAGGGTATCCTTGGTGAAGAGGAGGGAGGGAAATGTGATGAGAAAGGTGTGCTCTGTCTGCTTGGTGATGAAGTGGTTTGATTAGTATCAGAAAGAACAAGCACTGGAAAGATGATAGGAAAAGGCCATTACAACCCTTTTTGTTCAAGTAACATTTACAATAAACTTGCACTGACCACTGTAGAAGCATGTTCTACACACATGAGATATTGTGATTCTGGTACTTTGTTCTCTGCTTCTTTGTTCAATTCCATATTCTGTGAAATGTATTAAGCACCTGCTTTGCATATCAAGATCTTATAGCTGGAATTTCACAGTGCAATCCTGAACCCCCACCCCACCCCACCCCCGATCACATTATGTCTTTAGGTAGCTGCCACAGTCAATACACTTGCTTCTCTGTTATATATTATGTCAAAGTATCTCACAAGCCTAATTTCATGAGATACTCTTGTGGGTCTGTCTTTATTATTTTTTTCACTAAGTAATACACCTGCATATTAGACATGCTGGTATATATAGGATGAGTACCTAAAAACAGGTTGACTTACTTTGACTTCTAACATACTCTTTATTCTGATCTGTCTCCACTTATTTTTGACTTTCTTTATGCTCATTCTTCAATACATTTTTAATTTAAGTAGTGCTTTCAATTGCCCCAGGATTATTTCTGAGGCTCTACATTTATTTTATTTACTTTTTCAAATCGCCTTTTTTATTTTATAAGATAGAGAAAAAAATGAGATGAGATGGGGAAATAGAAATTGTGAGACAGAGAAGCTACAGCACTGCTTCACCGCTTCTGAAATTTCCCCCTGATGGTGGAGGCAGGGGACTTGAACACAGTTCTTTGCACAAGATAATGTGTGAACTCTACTACTGGATACATCACTGACTGACCCCATTTTTTCTTTTCTTCATTGTGTAATGAATGGTCTTAACCATTTATGACACTCCAGCAGAGAGATAACTCCAGAAAAATATTTGTATTCCTTATTTTAGAGAGAGGATAGTGAGTTTGAATGTGTATGAGAGAGAGAGAGAGAGAGAGAGAGAGAGAGAGAGAGAGAGAGAGACTTCTTATACTCCTCATAATGCTCCCATGTGCCTGAACCCAGAGCCATGATAGGATGCTCACTTTACAGGGTGAGTTATCTCCCTGCTGTAAATAGCATCATTTGTACATTGTTACTTGCTGACTTCATTCCTAAATTAGAGTTCCTTATGCTTCCTTTCCTAGAATTCAGGCCATATATCCTTCCATTCTTAGATACCAACATGAGGATTTTCTGGGATTACATTTTATCATGTTGGGCCTAAGTAAACTCATTGTCCTCAGATGATCATAAATAAACATTTAATTACATTCTGAGATTACCTGATTTCAGTCACCGTGAGATAATTTCAATAATTTTTTCCACATCTTACATCTTATTTATAATAATCTTAGTCTCACCGAGGGGAGACTGTTTACTTATAATCTTCATTGAGTACTAAACAACTTTTTGGTACTATGTTAGAGGACTCTCAAAAATTGTCTTAGAGCTGCTCTGTGACATGTTAATTATTGTGGATAGTCTATTTCTTTATTTTTCTTTGTTGCTGGGGCATTAACACAGGACTTTGTATTTGTGTAATATCACCGAGCTTCTTAGTTTCCTTTTTTTTTTTTTTTTTTGTTTTAGTCTCTATTTTCTTTTTTTTTTTTTTTTTAGGGAGAGGAGTCAGGGGATAGCATACTCAGTACAACACACACTTTATCACACTCAGGGTCCTGAGTTTGAATGCTGACACTATAAGGAAGCACAATGACACTGAGGAGAGCACCACAAATGCTGGACACAACAGTGGTGTGCCATTTATAAAGCATTCCCTCTGTCATCTGTACTGCTCCTATGTGGTAACAGGGCTTGAGTCTAGGGTCTTGGGCCTAGCCTGGTAAGTACCCTTCCCAGTGAGCTATCTGTTGTAACCCAGCTCTTATCACTTTAACTCATTAAATTATCTGTGTTTGTTGTTGTTGTTGGTGGTTTGTTTTAACTACCAGGGTTATCACTAGGGCACCCAGAAGCCATTTTTTTTTCTTTTTCTTTGATAGATGTTGAGAGACAAAGGAGGTTAAACACCTGTGGTACTGACTTTAAAAGGAGTAGCCACAATCTCAAGGGTAGAAATATGCTCATCAGGAAAGGTGGACTCCTAAATAGTCCTTTAAGCTTGTGAGACAAGCTTAATCATTTCTCTAGAGGATGCTTGAACTGGAAAAATGTACTTGGA
The DNA here is from genome assembly GCF_950295315.1 of Erinaceus europaeus. Taxonomy (NCBI): domain Eukaryota; kingdom Metazoa; phylum Chordata; class Mammalia; order Eulipotyphla; family Erinaceidae; genus Erinaceus; species Erinaceus europaeus. The sequence goes on from NC_080176.1 coordinate 53,809,455, forward strand.
CTGAAAATATTCACATATGTAAATATCCTTGAACTGAAAATATATACATTTAAATATCTATATTTTGGGGATGGGTGGTGGCATACCTGCTTGAGCTCAAATGGTAGAATGCACAGGGACCCTGGTTCTAACCCCTGGGAGGCTGTGAAAGTGAGGAAGCTGTGCTGCAAGAGTCTTTCTCTATCTCTCTATCTCCCCCTACTCTCGACTTCTGGCTGTCTCTAATAAATAAAGATAATAAAAATTTTAGAAAAAATAAAAATTAAATAGTTAGGTTGACATTTCTATATAACTGTGTGTATCAGTAGTTTGCACTATGACTATTCTTTCAAATTTTCATGCATTCATTTGTTTTACGATTGTTGCTCTTGTCTAGTAGAAAGGAAAGGCTTAAATTTATTTTTTTTTAACTTAACAGCCAAAGTCTGCTAATAGTGAAATACACTAAGCACTATTAGAGGCCCTATTTATTGAGTCATTTAAAAAAAGACCAAGGATATTTGAGATGCTGCTACAATGACCAAACACCAGGGCAGAAAGAAACAGATGGATCCCACAGGCTTCTCATTCTCCAATGCGGGTGCTTTTTTTCTGAATTCCTTCATTTTGCCTTCCTGTCAACAGATCCTGCCATCATTTCACTCACATTTTTGCAGCGTTTTCTAGAGCTGTTAACAGAAATCATTTCACAGAGTGGGAAGGAATGTCATTTTGTCATTTTCTTGGGGGAGTAGAAAGAACAGACAGTCTCTTCTTCCTCAGTCTTTCACAATGAAAAAAAAAAAAAAAAAAGGCCAGTGAGACCTTGCAGTTCCTGGAGTTTAAGAACAACTTCCTTGGCAGCACTATGCAGAAAGAGTACCTGGAAGCTTTTTTGGTTAGCCTCTGTCTTTATTAACTGAAAGCAGAATAGTTTGGGACCACATTGATTCCTGAAACTTATTGGGCACTAATGAGCTGCTTGAACTTAATCATTACATTATATCTGAAAAGTAAGAAGATCTTAATGAGCCTCAGGTATAACCTCCTGTTTAATGTAGGAACTCCTTTTAATTACAGAATTCCTGTGAGATAACCATTGGAAGCTCATTATTTCATTGAACTCCCCATTCCATGGTTAGCTGATTCATTTGTTTAAAAAGTCGCTCTTTTATTGATCTAGGATATTCACTCACTATGTTTTTTTTATCCTTTGGAATAATAACATTGAGTGATAAGACAGTAATAATAATATTGGTGGTAGTCAGATTTTTCCTACATACTAGCACAAAAATAAAAATCTACATGTGTTTCTATTTTTATTTATAATGACAAGAGCCTTATGTCAAAGGAGATATTATTGTTTGTCCCTATTTGCAGAAGACTAGAGAACTAAAGTAACTTAGCAGGTTTGTGGAGGGAGGGTTTTACCATCAGGACCTAGAGAGTTAGGAAATTGTGCCCAATGTTGCTCTATTTCAAAATTCAAACTCATTTCATCAGCACTATTGGACACAATAAAAAGCTTCTTTCTTCTAAATTTACACATTGAAATGAGTCTTCAGGGGCCAGATGGTGTCATATTTGGTTAAGTGCAGATGTTACCCAGGCTCACTTCCTCCCTCAAATTCCTCTCTGTCCACACCACTGCAGGAGCAATGTGTTCCAATTAGCGAAGCACTGCTACAGGTGTTTCTTTCTCTTTCCTTCTCTACCTCCCCCTTTCATCTCAGTTTTATTTTTGTCTGTATTCAACATATGAATAAACAAGTAAAAAATTAGAAATACATCTTCTCATTCTTCTTGGTCTCAAGTTATATAGCCAAACTCCTATAAGTATTCTTTTGCTAATAAGACATTGCCAACAGCTGATAATGGTTTATATCAGGGTTATTAGTTACTTTCATAATGTATGGAAACTTGAATTTAAAAATAAGTTGAAAATGTTGTTTGACAAGTGCAGCATATAGAGGATTCCATTACCACCCTTCATCACTTTTCAAGCTCAAGTTTCTAAATCTGCAAAGTTATTATTAGCAAAGATGATAATTGACATTAGAAAAATATTGAATTATAGATCTTTAAAGAGATAAAGTTTTTCAAACTTGAGGAGACCTTATGATGGTTTTCTAGGTCAGAAGTATTTTTTTTTTAATGTACTGGAACATACAAGACTTCACCATAGTTTATGTATTTTTATGCTATTTACATATAGCTGTATCATGTAAAGTAACATAACCAGTTGCTTCTGTTCTTCCTGGTCTAAGCTTTTAGGAGATTTAATATTTCAAAGAACAAGTCATTATTAGAAATGTATTAACAATTTGAGCCCAATGTTAAATATCAATTTGAAGTCTTAAGTGCTTAGATTGAAGGAACACATACTCAGAGCTATGGTCTATGCATCAAAAAGTTTGAGATATTAGAACCATTTCCCCCCTCTCATATTAATTAAATAGTGACTTGGAGACTGTAAGTTAATAGGAGTATATATTAACACCATTCTCACCACCAAAGGTCTGTGTCCCTCCCCACTTCCCCTGCTCCAGTGCAGCTGAACATCTACCCTCACCTTCCACCATAATCCAGTCAGATTCTGCTTTGAGTTTCTCCTTTTGTTCTTCTTTCTCAACTCCTGTTTATGAGCAGGGTCATCCCATACAGTCTTTGTCTTTCCAACTTATAGCAAATCCTAACAATGGGATTTTCAAAATTAACCCAATTGCCAAATAATTTAGTTGTAATAATAACTATCTATCCTCTTTTTAAACCCTAAGACAGCTGGAACCTTCCCCTTTCCTCTATAAAACCCATATTTCTCCCAGGCCTGGAACCTCTAGGGTGGGGCTCACTTTCTGACATGCTTCTCTCAATTCATATCAACTGATACTGCATCTGCTGATTCCAGCCTAAGCAATGTAGCCAGTACCACTTCGGCATGTTTCACTTCAAACTATGTCCAGAGACATCAGACATGGAATGTCAACCCTTCAACTTCAAAACTCTGGTGAGACCTTTCCTCACAGGACTCCTTGATTCCATTTTGGGTAATACACTTCTTAACAAACATCAAAACCTAGATATAGACCAGGGTCCATGAGATAGGGTATATGTACATGTATCCATGTTAAGGGAAAACATATACCTTAAAGCAAAAATGCACAATTGTTTGCAATGAGTCAAAAAATGCAGCAAGAAAATAGACCTGAAAAGACACCGTAAGGTACCTAATTAAATAGTTTCTACTTAGACCTAGATACCCTTTCATCCTACCTCCTATTACACATCCCTCAATCACTCTAAAGCTTACCTTGTCAAACAAAGTAAGGACTACAATAGATGAATAAGGGCAAGAGACTGGGATACTTTAATATTAAGTTTTTAATCACTACTATCACTTGGGACCCTAGTCAGGGAGTCCTGGGATTCCCACACAGATATGGTGGGCCTAGACCTGTAACAAATCATTATTGTCACTGTCACTGGTCATCTCCATCAGGAACAACATAATGGACCCCTTTGTGGGCCCCTATAGGACCTTGCCATCATTGTGGATAAACCATTGTAAAGACTGTTCCATTTTCCAAAGGAAAGTTGGATAACATACTCTAACTAGCACCCAAGTAAGGTAGGTCCTGAAATTAGTACAGTCTTTAATGTTCCTAGTCATGACCACAGAATGCAAGCTTAGACTTACAGAGTTGTAGAGGTTACATAGGCTCCTGTGCTGAATATGGGCCTCAGAACAAATAGGTGGGATCTATGGTTAACAATATTTATGGAGTTTTTCCCATATTTGGGAGCTACTCTCTTCCCTGATTTAACTTTCTAGTCCTTTTCCAAAAATGGTACCACCTCTTCAGACAATAACTTGGGTCTACCAGCACATCAGATGTCAGGCTGTCGAAAACTAGTAAAGTCATGGGCCCCTTGGAATTTACCTAAAATAGACCTACTAACGTTTTTTTCAAAGCAGAGTTCCCAAATCTTCATGTGCAATATTCTTGCCTTTATGTTTATGATTAGTCAACATCTTTTTCTGCTTTATATATCTTGTCTTTTTCAGCCACCAGGTTCCAGATGTTACCATGATGCCAACCTAACTTCCCTGGACAGACAATCCCACCAATGTGTCCTAGAGCCCTGCCTCCCCAGAACCTTCCCCCACTAGGAAAAGAGAGAGACAGGCTGGAAGTATGGTTCAACCTGCCAACACCCAGTGGGGAAGCAATTACAGAAGCCAGATCTTCCACCTTCTGCACCCCATAATGATCCTGTGTCTATACTCTCAGAGGGATAAAGAATAGGAAAGCTATCAGGGGAGGGAATTGGATACAGAGTTCTGGTGGTAGGAATTGTGTGGATTTGTACCCCTCTTATCCTATGGCCTTGTCAATATTTTCATCTTACAAATAAAAATTAAAAACAATAAAAATAAAATTTATATAAAAAAAAAGCTTACCGGAGACCTCACCTTTTCTCTGTAAAAAATGTGAACAGAACATAGCTTACTATTGTTCTACTCCTTTTAAAGTCAGGGATCAATATTTCTGCTGAAATATGCAGTATATGTTGATATCTCAGCTGCACAGTGTAACCACACAGAACGGGAATCGTTTTTTGTGGATTCCAGAAGTGAGGACAAGATTTAGGCAGAGATAATGGAAGAGAACTAGATGTGACTATGGTTTAGTAACCAAGAAAAAATCAGCAAGTGGAGACCAGAAAGGAATTATTAGTATAACTACAGTTCAAGTCTTACGGTCACCACAAAAGTTTTTTTCTGGGAGTCCAAAGAAAAGTCAGATATTGGGGAGTCGGGCTGTAGTGCAGCGGGTTAAGCGCAGGTGGCGCAAAGCACAAGGACCGGCATAAGGATCCTGGTTCAAACCCCGGCTCCCCACCTACAGGGGAGTCGCTTCACAGGCAGTGAAGCAGGTCTGCAGGTGTCTATCTTTCTCTCCTCCTCTCTGTCTTCCCCTCCTCTCTCCATTTCTCTCTGTCCTATCCAACAATGACAACAACAATAATAACTACAACAATAAAACAACAAGGGCAACCAAAGGGAATAAATAAATAAAATAAATATTAAAAAAAAGAAAAGTCATATATTTACATGGGTATTGCTATTGAACAAAGACATAAAGATACTTTAAGGATGCATGCAAATGGGCTTGCTTACAATGCCCTGATATACATCTTGGACAAGCAGCAGAACCAATATCAAAATAAAGAGATTCTTTATCTATCTGGGAGCATGGACCCAGGAGCATTATGGGGTGCAGAAGAATAGGAAAGCTTCCAATGGAAGAAATGGGATATGGGACTCTGGCGGTGGGAAATGTGTGGAATTTCACCACTTTTATACTGTGCTCTTGTCAATATTTTCTAGTTTTTTAATAAATTTTTAAAAAGGAAACAGATTGACTTCTATCTTTCTTTCTTTCTTTCTTTCTTTCTTTCTTTCTTTCTTTCTTTCTTTCTTTTTCCTTCTGTGTTATTGCTGGGGCCCAATGCCTGCACCACAAATCCTCTGCTTCTGGAGGCCATTTTTGTTGTCATTATTATTGTTATCACTGTTGTTGTTGTTGGATAGAACAGAGAGAAATCGAGAGAAGACGGGAATACAGAGAGGGGGAGAGAAGGATAGACATATGAAGACCTGCTTCAACACTGAGAAGCAACCTCCACTGCAGGTGGGGAGCTGGGGGCTTGAACCGGGACCCCTATGTCAGCAAGCTCTTTGTGCCATGTGCGCTTAAACCAGAGTGACCTTCTTAAAAAAGATAAATAACAGTGGAATTTGTATATTAATTAAATGAGATTAAGTATAAGAGTTCTGCCAAAAATATAAAGACTCAAACATAGTCATATGGAGAAAAAAATGTGTTCTTTGAAGTTAAGCTATTATTGTCCTTTCTGTGTTTCTTTTCCATGCAGTTTAGTAATATCTTGATAATAAAGATCTTCAAGAAAGTATCATAGGAAGAGTACACTATTGGAATGAGATGTTAAATTATGAAATATGTACATGGTTATTTCTTCTCTGTTGAAGATGAAGAAATAACTCAAGTGTATAAAATCCATTTTCTCTTTTCCTCTCAAAACTTAGTCATTTTTTTCGGTAAGTTACATTTAGTGTGTGTATGAGTAAAACAGACTGAAATTAAAAGATACAGAGATTAGCTTGGCCTCTGCTCAAGACAGCATGCAAATTTGTCATATTCCATATTTTTATGGAGTATCATAGATCATTAAAGAATGAATGTTTCATGTCACAATTCGGAATATGCTTGAAGACATTATATTGAGTAGAATAAGCTATGCAAAAAAGGAGAAGAAGAGGGGAAGAGAAGGAGAAGGAAGGGGAGAGGGCAAGAGTAGGAGGAGAAAAATATTATAGAGCTCTACCCACAGTAATCAAATTCAGAGTGACAGAAAGTAAAATGTTGGTTGCCAGTCTTGGAAGAGGTGACAATAGAGTTACTAACTTTTATGATTAAAGATTGAAGAAGAAATTTTTTGGAAATGAATGTTTATGATGAGTCCATCATAAAATATTAAAATTAACTTCACTGAAATATATAATGAAAAAGTCATAGGAATGGTAAACTTTGGAGTCTGGATAATACTGAATCAATGGTGCTGCAGACTTTGTTGCCTGAAGCTCTGGGCTACCATGTTCAATTCTAGGCACTGTTTTAAGTCAGAGGCCTTTCTATTTATCTCTTTCATTATCATTAAAATAAATAAATCTTATACAAATAGAAAATCCTAATAAAATAAAATAGTAAATTTTCACAAAGATTAATAGAAGTACTCACTTTCTTTTTTTATTTTTTTTATTTATAAAAAGGAAACATTTGGGAGTCGGGCTGTAGCACAGCGGGTTAAGCGCAGGTGGCGCAAAGCACAAGGACCGGCATAAGGATCCCGGTTCGAACCCCGGGTCCCCACCTGCAGGGGAGTCGCTTCACAGGCGGTGAAGCAGGTCTGCAGGTGTCTGTCTTTCTCTCCTCCTCTCTGTCTTCCCCTCCTCTCTCCATTTCTCTCTGTCCTATCCAACAACAATAATAACTACAACAATAAAACAGGAAGGGCAACAAAAGGGAATAAATAAATAAAATAAATATTTAAAAAAAAAAGGAAACATTGACAAAACCATAGGATAAGAGGGGTACAGATTCGCACAGTTCCCACCACCAGACCTCCATATACCATCCCCTCCACTGGTAGCTTTCATATTCTTTAACCCTCTGGGAGTATGGACCCAAGAACATTGTGAGATACAAAAGGTTGAAGGTCTGGCTTCTGTAATTGCTTCCCCGCTGAACATGGGTGTTGAAAGGTCGATCCCATACTCCCAGCTTATCTCTTTCTTTTCCTAGTGGGGAAGGGCTCTGGGGAAGCAGAGCTCCAAGGCACATTGGTGAAGTTGTCTGTCCAGGGAAGTCTGGTCACATCCTGGTAGCATCTGGAACCTGGTGGCTAAAAAGAGAGTTAATATACAAAGCCAGACAAATTGTTGAACAATCATGGACCTAAAGGCTGGAATAGTGCAGATGAAGTGTTGGGGGATCCTCCATTTTGTAGATAGCTAGTAGGCATATTATAGTTATATTTCAAAGGGCCTGTTCCTACTCATGACCACAGAATATGAGCTCAGATCTAGAGGGATGTAGAGGTCACACAGGCTCCTAAGATAATTATGGGCCCCAGATCACATCAAATCAATGGGGTTTGCAGTCAACAATATTTATACCCCTTTCCCATATTAGGGAGCTACTCTCTTCCCTGATCCAGCTTTCCGGCCCTTTTCCCAGCCATGACATCATCTCCCCAGACACTAATTAAGATCCACTTGCATTTCAGATTCCAGGCTCAGGCAAAACTAAAACAATAACAACAACAACAACAACAACAAAGTACTCACTTTCTAAATTAGGGGTACACAGACATAAGTTACCTCCACCCTGCCTTCTATGAATGGGAGATTTCCTTTGAATTATGTAGCCCAGATACCAGCTTTGCCAAGTGAGTTGAGCAATATAGGGTCTTTATTTTCAGACCTGGGCATTTAACCATAAAAGTTCTCAGTTCTTTGATACAGCAACTGAAAAAATTTGAAATGACTATTTTTTTCTCTTCATGTTCTTAAATTTCCTGATACTATATTTAGAATTAACATTCTTTATATTCACAGTTTTATTCAAAAGAAGATCACCTTTAACTAGAAGGGTTTGTGTCTTTTCTCAGATACATACACTGCACATACACATACACACACACACACACACACACATACACACACGCACATATGAATAGAAGTAGACCTAGAGGAGATAGAGGAGAGAGACAGAGAGGTATCAACAACATTGCTCCACTGCTTGCAAAGTTTTTAAACTGCAGGTGCAAACAAGGACCTTGATCTCAGGTCCTTGTTCATTGTAGCATATGTGCTTAACTGGCTATGCCACTTCCTGTCCACCACACAATTTTCCTATCTTATATATTTGACTATTTCTTCACTTTTATCTTTTTGTTTTGCCCTGCCTAGTGCTCATATTTACTGGACATTTGATATTTATTGCTATTCTGCTATATTTTATTGTGTATTTTCTATCTCTATTTCTTTTCTATACTTATATACAGTTCTTTGATTAGGTATCATCTTTCAGTTCTCTTGGAATAATAACTAGATTTTTGTTTATGTTTCTTCTTTTCCAGGAGTCATTTATCTTTTCACTAGGATTATTTGTTATTGTAATGTTACTTTTTTATGCTTGAGTCATTACATGTTATTTCTGTACAATTAAAGCAGGGAGAACTGACTTAAATTATCTAATAGTTGATTAGATTACTATTGTCTCAATGTATTTTTGTCTATAAAATATAGACAAAAATTTGTCTCTTTCTTTGCCTATTTGAAAATGAAGATGACCGGGGGTCGGGCGGTGGCGCAGTGGGTTAGGCGCACGTGGAGCAAAGCGCAAGGACCTGCGTAAGGTCCAAGTTGGAGCCCCGGGCTCCCCACCTGCAGGGGAGTCGCTTCACAGCTAGTGAAGTAGGTCTGCATGTGTCTCTCTTTCTCTCCCCCTCTCTGTCTTCCCTCCTCTCTCCATTTCTCTCTGTCCTATCCAACAATGAACAACAGCAACAATGGTAATAATAATAACCACAATGAAGCTACAACAACAAGGGCAACAAAAGGGGGAAAAAATAGCCTCCAGGAGCGGTGGATTCATGGTGCAGGCACTGAGCCCAGCAATAGCCCTGGAGGAAAAAAATAAAATGAAGATGACCTCACTCATAGGTGGAACTTAAGAAAGAGGACAGAAAGGTATAACACGCAGTGAAATTTGCACTGGCTTTGGTGTATTGTACCAAAATAAAGAACTCTGGTGAGGGAGGAGGAGGGAGGGGACTAGGAAACCTCAAGCAATTTCTTGGCACCAAGAACTCACACTATCCTTATATGTGGTTTTGTTGTTCTAATCAGCAAATCTTTTATTTATTGTCATAGCCTTCAGTTTTCTCAGAATATGTTAAATTCCTACATTTATAGCCTCCAAGTGTACAAAATGAGAGAAGAAAATGATTTTCTGTAACAATATCATGCAACATTGATTGCAATGTTCATAACAGAGATTAGGTCAATAGAGACTTACTTGGTTTTTAAATTGTAAGATTGGATGAATGTGGAGGAAAACACTGCAACCAGGGCTGTCAACTTGAAACTGCACAACTTTTAGGAATGGCACTTGTGAAGACTACACTGAATGGGAATTTAGAATCCTCTGGGGGTCCACATTTTCTCTATTATTTGACAAGTAGAGGAAACTAAATACTTGCTTTCTTTAGGAAAAGGTAATATCCCATTGCTCTAGAAAACAGGAAGTGGCATCAACTATTCTGGCTCTATTCTTCATTGATAACATTAGCATCCTGATAGAAAACATAGAAAGGAATTTTCAAACCTGAGAAGTCAGTTTCCTCCATATATCTCTTGAAATAAAACATGACCGATTTATTAATTTTTAAAATATGATAGGCACATTTTGTGTGAAATTCATTCTTCTAATACAATGGAAAACTTAAGGTTTGAGTGGTCTCAAAGGAACCAGGAATATGGCAGAAAAGTAGAACAAGTATACACCTGGTAGAACAATGAAAAGGAAAAGAGGCAGTGTGATTTAATCAAAGTGGTATATCTTCTTAGATTACAAAGTGGAAACATATATTTTTATCACATTGACAATGTATAATATAGACCAGAAGTATAGTTGAATATATATATATATATATATATATATATATATATCTGTTTTCACAGAACATTTAGTTGTCTTTTTAGCATTTAGATGTCTAGATGAAGATAGCTATCTTTATGTGCTTATATATAATATTGTGCAGAATTAGATAAATAAAAGACATTATGATATTAAATATATGCATAAGTATGAAAGGTGATTACAATATTTTTTAAAGAAAAAATAATAAAAACCAGTGAAAAAGAAGCAGGATGATAGTGATAATGATGGTGGAGATGAAGTGAGAAATTTTCTGGGACCAGAAGCACAATATTTTGACCGAAATGTGGACATTATAAAAATATATACCTGAATGAATGGATGGATGAAACACACACACACATATATAGTCGGAAGTATCTATCAACTTTAATCTTATAGACTAAAATTCAAAATAATATTTACTGACATGATTTAAACATTAAACAAAATATTCAATGTTATGTATTTATATCCAGCCCACTTTAATCTGCAATATTATTAGTAACTTGTTTAAATTTTACAGAAGGTACATTTTCTTAAGAAATTCCTTCTGCCTTCTGACTTTACTGGCAGTAAGTCTTCTGAAATCTCCATTAGGATAAATATTTTTCAAATGGAAAAAAAAAAGGAGTACTAAAATAGCATATCCATTACATTATGTGTCCGCCCAATTAAGAGTAATTTGCCCTGTCTTACTTTGTAAACCCTAAAATTATAAACTATCATCTAATTGATATTTTAAAGACTTCATATCAGAGGTAATAAATATTGATAGAGATGAAAGTACAAATATTTCTTTTTCACTGGAATACTAGTCACCCTCCCCAAAGAAAACCTTTAGTTCTCTTTTCAGGAGAAGTCCAGAATCTGATTCAATCTGGAATCATGTTCCGCTACACTAGCTCTCTGAGCTAGCCAATTATCTAAGAAGGTTTCTTCTTGGATGCCCTCAGTTAGCTCTGTTCATTCAATGGAAAACTTATGGTACTGAGTTCATTCTAAATGACAGGCAGAAAAATCTGTACTGTTTGAATGCCAACTTAAATATGCACTCCAAGGTACTGAACTTAACATAAATTAATTTCTTTTAACTGTCTAAACCCTAAGAAAGATGCTTACTGTTGTTTCACAATGTGGCTCATATAGAGACATATCATAAGTGCATGTGTGTTCGTATGTCTCTGTATATATTCAATGTGTACATAAATTAGAAAAACTAAAATTTCATGCTTTTGGAAGGAATGATCCTTGAGACTTTTTTTTTTTTTGTAAAATCAAGAGTAATTAAGATAACACAGTAAGTTATAAAATGTGATTTTAAATATTTTTTATAAATTCCACAAGATGATGCTGTTTCTTGGAATTAATCTCCTTTATTCAGGACTATATTGTGGCTAAGGTTAGATCATCTATTAATATCTATCAAACATAGAACCACAACTAATTGTTTCTGGTGTCTTTCTACCATAAAGATTCAGCTAATCAATAAATCTGTCAATCAAATGTCAAATCCAACTTGAACATCTCTAATATGCACAGTCCTGTGGTAGATATGGTAGAATATATAGAACCATGTAACATTATTTCTGTCCTCAGGAAGGTATTCCAAAATTGATATTTACTTCCTTAGAAAAGTCCAGTTAATATTTACTTTGGCACTTCACTTTGAAATGACAATGTGAGATTGACCAAGAATGATCTAGGAATTTAAAATGAAAAGAAGATATAACTGTGGAGATTATAAAAGAGATGTGAGAAGTGAAATATCCAGCTGTTTGATATATTTTATTTCCCTCTGGAAGGAAGTATCCTTACTTTCAAGCTGCAAAATGAATGGTAATGGGCAAGACATCTTGCTTAGTAAGAAACACAAATGTGGTGATAAAAAGTGTAGTAAAGAAATAAAGAGCATGGCATAGTGGATATAAACATAGTGAATTAGTAGAAAAACTACTAACTACTCCACCCCTTTTTTTCTACCCCCATCCCCACTTACCTCATCAACTTGAGAGTATAGACAACCAACTCAAGGAATTTGATCACAGGCCTCTGGCTTCAAATGGAGCAACTTAACCACTCACCCACAGCCTTCAGCCTTGCTGGGGTAGGGTTGGGGGGAGGTTTCAAGTAATCTTAGCTTCTATCCATAATCAAGAAAACCTGCAACAACCCACTTCCTGCTTCCCATCACACCTTTCAGATGTTTTCACTTATCCATTACACTCTTCCCCTCTTTCTTCCCTTTCTACACCTTTTCTTGACAAAAAATAAAACAGGACTTTGCCCAGGGTTCTGTCTGTTTATAAAACCCTGGAGTTATCTGAATAATGACAGTGTTATGTGTGCCCATGACTTTAAATGTCTACTCTCTTCATAAATAAACAAGTTAATAAATCTATAATAGAAATGAGTTATTATCAAAATAGGGCTTTTTAAAATTATTTCTTCATTGATTTTCTTCCCACCAAGGTTAATGTTGGGGATCAGGGCTGACACTACAAATCTGCCAATACTGTAGGCCATGTTCCCCTTCTTCTTCTTCTCCTTCTCCTTCTCCTTCTCCTTCTCCTTCTCCTTCTCCTTCTCCTTCTCCTTCTCCTTCTCCTTCTCCTTCTCCTCCTCCTCCTCCTCCTCCTCCTCCTCCTCCTCCTCCTCCTCCTCCTCCTCCTCCTCCTCCTCCTCCTCCTCCTTCCCCTTCCCCTTCCCCTTCCCCTTCCCCTTCCCCTTCCCCTTCCTCCTCCTCCTCTTCCACTTCCCTTCCTCCTTCTCTTCCTTTCCTCCTTCTCTTCCTCCTCCTCCTCCTTTTTTCTTTTAATTTGATAGGACAGAAAGAAATTGAGAGGGGAGGAGAAGATAGAAACCTGAAGATTTGCTTCACCACTAGTAAACCTTTCTCCCTGCAGGCGGCGTCTACGGGCTTGAACCTGGGTCCTTGCGTGGTAAAATGTGCACTTAATTGAGTGTACCACTGCCAGGTCTCAAAATGTTAATTTAAAGCAGTAAATTTACTCTTCAGTGAAATGAATATGTGAAAAGTTGAAGAAAAGCAAGAAAAATTGAAGTACAAGTAGAAGACAAGAGACACCAATATTTTTTTTTTCAAATGATGGACCCATAATTTGGAAATAAAGGATGATTTTTTTACTTAGTTTTTATTTCTTATTTTATAGAGACAAAGGAATTTATTTATTCAGGACTTAAAATCATGTCTGTATAAATTCACCTCACTCTACAATTTCATACTAAGCATTTATATACTAGGAATTTTAAAATGTAAAAATATTGCATATAGCAAATACTTTGTACAAATAGAAAACAACAAATAGTAAAATTCTGGCTTTCAATGTTTGCACAGTACTGATAGTAGAATTTAATTGTGAATTTGTCTATAGTGCTACTTTATATCAGACCCTTCAGAGTTCATCACTGGCAATGTGTCTAGGAATTAAGATAGAACTATCCACTGTCTTTAAGGAGTTAGTTATTTTATAGATGAGATAAAGCATAGGAATAGGAAGAAATAATTACCCCATCACAGTTGAATTCCAACATGTAGAATTTTCATTTACCTGTCACATGATTATTAATGAGTGTTGTCAAACAGAACATGATTAGTTCCTGGTAAATTCTTTAATTTGTCTTTGTGGAGAAGCTTTACAGGTCTCCTGTTTCCTCCAGAAATAAGTTTCTGTCAAAAGACTTGTGCTCTACATGTCCAAATGTATCACTATAGTTTTCATGTACTTTTCTTTCCACTTGCCTTTGAATTTTTTCATAGACATATACAAAAATACACATACATATACTTCTATGTAGCATTATGTATGTATAAAACCATGTGCATAATTTTTGAAAGTGAGTATATAGTTAAGAAGTGAGCAGAGACAAATGAGAGGACAAGGATCAGCAAGCATCGATAGTTGAGTTGTTCCTCATGCTGAGTGTTTCAGTCTAAGTAAAAAACCGTGGTATTTCCACAAGAGCAATAATTGAAAATCTTCAAAGCACCACATAAGTTTATCTTTCTATGAGGTTCAGTGGCTTCTTAGTGTATGTGAATTTTGATTTGTTTATTAATTTTCATGGAGCCTGGATTTGATAATTGATTTCGCTACGCTAGTATAGTTCTTTTTTTAAAAAAAAAATTTATGGCCAACTGGATACAGCAACATATCAAAAAGATTGTTCATCATGACTAAGTGGGATTCATCCCAGGAATGCAAGGCTGGTTCAACATCTGTAAGTCAATCAATGTCATTCACCACATCAATAAAAGCAAAGCAAAAACCACATGATTATCTCAATAGATGCAGAGAAAGCCTTTGACAAAATCCAACACCCATTCATGCTCAAAACTCTACAAAAAATGGAAATAGATGGGAAATTCCTCAAGATAGTGGAGTCTATATACAGCAAACCTACAGCCAACATCATACTCAATGGACAGAAGCTGAAAGCATACCCCCTCAGATCGGGGACTAGACAGGGCTGTCCACTGTCACCGTTGCTCTTCAACATAGTATTGGAAGTTCTTGCTATAGCAATCATGCAAGAGATTAGAAGGGAAGAAGTCAAGCTCTCACTACTTGCAGATGATATGATAGTATACATAGAAAAACCTAAAGAATCCAGCAGAAAACTACTGGAAGTTATTAGGCAATACAGCAAGGGATCAGGCCACAAAATCAATGTACAAAAATCAGTGACATTTCTTTATGCAAACATTAAATCTGAAGAAGAAGACATCCAGAAATCACTCCCATTTACTGTTTCAGCAAAATCAATCAAATACCTAGGAATAAAGTTGACCAAAGAAGTGAAAGACTTGTATGCTGAAGACTATGAGTCGCTACTCAAGGAAATAGAAACTGATACCAAGAAATGGAAAGATCTCCCATGATCATGGATTAGAAGAATAAATATCATCAAAATGAATATTCTCCCCAGAACCATATACAAATTTAATAAAATATCAATCAAAGTTCCACCAAGATTCTTTAAGAGAATAGAAAAAACACTACAATCATTTATCTGGAACCTGAAAACACCTAGAATTGCCAAAACCATATTGAGGAAAAGAAACAGGAATGGAGGCATCACACTCCCAGACCTTAAACTATATTACAAAGCCATCATCATCAAAACAGCATGGTACTGGAACAAAAATAGGTACACAGACCAGTGGAATAGAACTGAAAGCCCAGAAATAAATCCCCACACCTATGGACATCTAATCTTTGATAAGGGGGCCCAAAGGATTAAAAAGGAGAAAGGAGGAAAAAGGAGGCTCTCTTCAATAAATGGTGCAGGGAAAACTGGGTTGTAGAAGAATGAAATTGAACCACTTTATCTCACCAGAAACAAAAATCAACTCCAAATGGATCAAATACCTAGATGTCAGACCAGAAACAATCATATACTTAGGGGAAAACATTGGTAAAACACTTTCCCACCGACACCTCAAGGACATCTTTGATGAATCAAACCCAGTTGCAAGAAAGACTAAAGCAGAAACAAACCAATGGGACTACATCAAATTGAAAAGCTTCTGCACATCCAAAGAAACTATTAAACAAAAAAAGAGACCCCCTCACAGAATGGGAGATCTTCACATGCCATACATCAGACAAGAAACTAATCACCAAAATATATAAAGAGCTCAGCAAACTTAGCACCAAAAAAGCAAATGACCCCATCCAAAAATGGGCAGAGGATATGAACAAAACATTCCCTACAGAGGAGATCCAAAAGGCTAACAAACATATGAAAAACTGCTCTAGGTGACTGATTGTTAGAGAAATGCAAATTAAGACAACACTAAGATACCACCTCACTCCTGTAAGAATGGCATACATCAAAAAGGACAGCAACAAAAAATGCTGGAGAGGTTGTGGGGACAGAGGAACCCTTATACATTGCTGGTGGGAATGTAAATTGGTACAGCCTCTGTGGAGAGCAGTCTGGAAAACTCTCAGAAGGCTAGACATGGACCTTCCATATGATCCAGAAATTCCTCTCCTGGGGTTATACCCCAAGGACTCCATAACACCCAACCAAAAAGAGGTGTGTACTCCTATGTGCATAGCAGCACAATTCATAATAGCTAAAACCTGGAAGCAACCCAGGTGCCCAACACCAGATGAGTGGCTGAGAAAGCTGTGGTATATGGAATACTATGCAGCTATCAAGAACAATGAACCCACCTTCTCTGACACAACTTGGACAGAGCTAGAAGGAATTATGTTCAGTGAGCTAAGTCAGAAAGATAAAGATGAGTATGGGATGATCCCACTCATCAACACAAGTTGACTAAGAAGGTCTGAAAGGGAAACTAAAAGCAGGACCTGACCAAATTGTAAGTAGGGCACCAAAGTAAAAACCCTGTGGTGAGGGGTAGACATGCAGCTTCCTGGGACAGTGGGGGGTGGGAGTGGGTGGGAGGGATGGGTCACAGCCTTTTGGTGGTGGGAATGGTGTTTATGTACACTCCTAGCAAAATGTAGACATATAAATCAGTAGTTAATTAACATGAGAGGGGGAAAATCAATTGTATGTCTCAAAGTTTTTCAAAACACAAACTGAATCTTTTTAATATATAGGCTGTGTATTTGATATGTGGACTCTCTCAAAAGCCTAGACCAAGTAGATCAGAAGCATCCAATAGCACAGCTATATACAAGATACTGGGTACTGTACAGCAAACCATAACAAAAGGACTTTTCAAAGTTAACCCAATTACCAAATAATGTGATGATAACATTAACTATCGATTGTCTTTTTGAACCCTAAGACAGCAAGAACCTCACATCTCCACTATAGAGCCCCTACTTCCCCCAGTCCTGGAACCCTTGGATAGGGCCCACTTTCCCGTATGCGTTTCCCAATCCATACCAAATAATATTGCATCCGCCGATCACAACCTAACCAATGCAATGATTGCCACCTCAACATGCTTCACTTCATACTGTGTCCAGAAACTTCACATGTGGAATGACAACCCTTCTGCTTCATTACTTGGGTGAGACCTTTCCTTTCATAGCATACTCTAATTCCATCTTAGGTGGTTCACTTTCTAACAAAGTCCCAAAACCTAGATATACACCAGTTTCTGTGAGATAGAGCATATGTTCACACGTATCCATAAACTACTGCAAAATATATACCTGAAAGCAGAAGTTCACTAGAGTTTGCAGTGAGTACCTCCCTAACACTTCCTCTCCACTATTCCAAGTTTTGGGTCCATGATTGCTCAACAATTCGTTTGGCTTCGTATGTTAACTCTCTTTTCAATCACCAGGTTCCAGATGCCATCAGGATGCTGGCCAGGCTTCCCTGGATTGAAGACCCCACCAATGTGTCCTGGAACTCAGCTTCCCCAGTGACACACCCTAGTAGGGAAAGAGAGAGGCAGACTGGGAGTATGGACCGACCAGTCAATGCCCATGCTCAGCGGGGAAGCAATTACAGAAGCCAGACCTTCTATCTTCTGCAACCCACAATGACCCTGGGTCCATGCTCCCAGAGGGATGGAGAATGGGAAAGCTATCAGGGGCGGGGGTGGGATATGGAGATTGGGTGGTGGGAATTGTGTGGAGTTGTACCCCTCCTACCCTATGGTTTTGTTAATTAATCCTTTCTTAAATTAAAAAAAAAACTTTTAAATTAAAATCTTAAAAAAAATTATTCCCTTTTGTTGCCCTTGTTTTTATTGTTGTAGTTATTATTGTTATTGATGTCATGAGTGTTGGATAGGACAGAGAGATATGGAGAAAGGAGGGAAAGATAGAGAGGGGGAGAGAAAGATAGACACCTGCAGACCTGCTTCACTGCTTGTGAAGCAACCCCCCCCGCAGTGGTCTGGAACCCGAATCCTTATGTCAGTCTTTGTGCTTTGCACCACCTGTGCTTAACCTCCTGCACTACTTACTGCCCAACTCCCAGTTCTTTGTTTTTTTTTTTCATTCAAATGCAGAAACTGAAAGAGTGAGGCAGAGACAGATAAAGAGAGGGAGAGTCAGCACAGCACCAAAGCATCTATGTTGCCACAGCATCTTCCATGTGGTGCTGAGTCTTAAACCTGAGCCAAAGGTATCACAGGTCAGGTTGGCCATCTTTCTGGCCCAAGCTTGGAGTGTTTAAAACTGTAGTTATTTAATCAACTTTCTACTTATAGTTGACCTGTCCTGTCCTATTCAAACAAGTGTTCCACTACTCACTTCCCTCTCTTCCTCTTCTTTATTCATTTCAACTTTTTTTTTTCGTGAAGACAACTCGAGATTGCAAGAAAACATTTACCTATGATGCCTTGTTCCCTTGCCAGTTTTTTTCCCCTATATCTAGTCTACTAAAAATATCTGTTGTTCTTAAGAGAAGACTGCCCAGAGAATTATTGGGATCCCACAGAGATAATATGGTCCTAGACCTCTAATAGATCCCAGTCCCCACCATCACTGGTCACTTCCATCAGGAACATCATCAGAAGTCCTCTTGTGGTACCTCTCCAGGACCTTGCCATTGCAATAAAGCAGCAATGGTAGGAACTCCACCAAACTCTGAAGGGAGTTTGGGTCATCCTACTCTGCCACTCATGGAAGACTGGTCCTGAAATGAATGAGCCCAGCTGTTACTGTGAACTCAGGTTGACAGTGACTCTGGAAGTTACACAGCCTCCTGTGCAATATACGAATATATATGAGCCCTGGGTCAGATTGATGAGGTAAATAAGTAATTGTGATTATATGTTTTCTTTGAGTTTGGTAGCTACTCTTGGCCCTAATGCAGCTTTCTAACCATATTCTCAACTCTGACATTATCTTCACAGAAAATGTTTTTGGATCACCTCCATGTTAACTATCAAGTTCAAGCAAAAAAAAAAAAAAACTCTTGGAACCCTAGGAACATACCTAAAATAGGCTTCCTAGCTTCTTTCCACTCTAAGATCCAAAATTTCATCTGCTTTATTTCTACTTTTTGGTTACTGTTTTTTAAACATTTTGCCCTGCTTTATATCTTATTATCTTTCAGCCACCAAATTCTAGATGCTACCATGATGCTAATTTGACTTCCCTGGGTAGACGAACCTCACCAATGTGTCCTGGAATCGCACCTCTTCAGAGCCCTTCCCCACTAAGGAAAGATAGAAACAGGCCTGGAGTATGGATACACCTGTCAATGCCCATGCCCAATGGAGAAGCAATTACAGAAAGCAGAACTCCCACCTCCTGCACCCCATAAAGAATTTTGTTCCATACCCCTAAAGGGGGATGAAGGCTATGAACTCCAATTACATCAAGACCCAGAGAGAGAAAAGGTAAAATGAAAGTACTCTTATCCTACGGTTTTGTCAGTCTTTCCTTTTTATAAATAATAATGATAATAATAATAATAATAATAATAATGAAAGGACATTCAGATGTAGCAATAGGTATAGGTATGAATTAGGAAGAGAAGGCAGGACCATAGGAAAAAATGGGTATATATATTTATATTTATATTAAATTATATTTAATTTATGTAAATATACATATTTACATAAATTAGAGTCAACCCATATCTATGACCTTGGGAGAACTACTACAGTTTCCAATGGAGGGAATGGGGATGTAGAATTCTAACATTAGTAATGGAGTGGAGTTATACCCCTGTTATCTCATAATTTTGTAAATCAATATTAAATCACCAATAAAAGAAGAGAGAGAGATGTGAAGGGGAGAGGAAGAGAGGAGACTTGTTTCTGACTATAATAACAGCTGGTCCAGGTAAATATTTTTTTACACCACAGACCTGATTATTGTGGCTTGATATTAGTAGGAGACTGCAAGCTCTAAAATAAGCTCTGAACTCTGAGGTCATGCCAGTACTTTGTACAGCATTGTCCACTATGGACACTTCAAATCAGATGAAAACTAAAGTAAAAACCAATAAACCCAATTCAGATTTGATTTCAGTATGATAGACATTTTGACATTTTTAATAGTACAATTATTGACATATATTTAATTTTCTACTGATATGTCTGGAAACATGATTAAAAGCACCCCAGCTCATCTACAGACTGCTCAAAACCATAAATGGCAGTGAAGGCTGCATCCTAAAGTTAAGGAAATGATAAAACTGGGTAAATCTGTTTTTTACCCAATGTCTTGTGACTGAGTACCTACTGTATGATGATTATTCTTCTTGATTTAACTTTAGAAGAGCCCCGCATATTCTTAAAATGAAAAATGCAGATTATTTTTTCCAATTCATATATGTATGGTACTGCTTTTGATGTCAAATGCTAAACACACATAGGTTCTGAAATTCTCACATGGCAGTGGTGGCTGAAGAAGGTAATTAAGAAAGAGAAAGAAAGAAAACCATAGTAGTAGTCAGCACTGGATTGTAAGAGAGACATTAAGATGGCAGCATCACCTTCTCTGATTATTCATAAATAAATATTGACATTAATTGAGCACTTTTCATCTTCAAAGTACTTTACAATTATTAATTAGTCCTCTTAGGCCTATTTGAAATACGATTTCTGGTGTTTGCATTTAATTGGTCGTTCATGATGGTACTTTTTGGCTTCAAGTATAACACTTTTTTTCCAACCTTCAGAATTTTTTTTGTTTGTTTTATTCAGTATTACACATAGTAGGCTGACTGTAAATAGTAATTTTAGAAAATGTTATCTCAGGACAGTGAGTGAAGATTCTCAAAAAGCTGTATTTCATATTCTTATTGTAACTAGTACAAAGCTCTTCAACAAAGGAAAGATACTTTCAAGTCAACAAATAAACTTGATTTTTTAACCAAACTACTGTACAGAATGTCATCTTTGCTTGGGACTGCTACTCAAAGAGATGTCATTCTCCTTGTGACTGACAATTTTATTTATTTCAGTTTTACATTTTATAAGAGATGAGTTTCCTAAATCCTAGGTTTGTTTATCTTAACAAATGTCAACATTATCAAATGAGGTTTATATGTAACTCATAGGATAAATGTGATTAAATATTTTATGAATATTATAGAAAATAACTATTTTCAAAATATATTTTAATTAACTTTATATTTACTTAAAATTGAGAGAAAATGCATTTCACTTCCTAATTGTCAGTTCTTTTTAAAAAAATTATTGGGGGTATTAATGACAGTAAATACAGAGGAAGTATTTCTATCTTTATATATACTTTTTCAAGCTTTGATTATTACAAGACATATTATTTTCAAAGCCAGTTATTACATTTATTGGTATATTATCTCTGTTTATAGTGGGCCAAGATAAAATCAGGGTCAGAGAGACAGAAGCTGGTTAAGAGCACAAGGTACAAAGCTCAAGGATCCAAGTTAGAGCCCCTGACTCCCCACCTGCAAGGGGGAGTGCTTCAAAGTGGTAAAGCAGGTCTGCAGATGTCTGTCTTTCTCTCTACTTCTCTATCTCCCTCTTTCTCATTTTCTTTCTGTCCTATTCAATAAACTGGTGACAAAAAGGCCCACCAGGAGTAGTAGATTCATAATGCTGCCACTGAGCCCCAGTGATAACCCAGAAGGGAGGGAGAGAAAAATAGGGAGGGAGGGAGAGAGGGAGGGAGGGAGGGAGGGAGGGAGGGAGAGAGAGAGAGAGAGAGAGAGAGAGAGAGAGAGAGAGAGAGAGAGGAGAAGAAGAAGGAGGAGGAGGAGGAGGAGGAGAAGAAGGAGAAGAAGGAGAAAGAGGAGAAGAGGAGGAGGAAGATGAGGAGAGAAGGAGGAGGAGAGGAGGAGGAGGAGGAGAGGAGGAGGAGGAGAGGAGGAGGAGAAGGAGAGGAGGAGGAGGAGTAGGAACTTACATTGTCAAACGTGCAACCCAGGTTCAAATCCCAGCACCCATGTGGAAGGATATAGGGCAAAACAGGACACCACAGTGCAGTGCTATCTCTCTGTGTGCCTCTTTAAAAAATACTTTGCCAAAGGGACTCCAGTTCTGCAACACACACGGTTAAAATGGCAAAACCAAATAAATCAAGGATATTTTATCCTCATTTTAAAAGTACACACACACTGTTTGTCAGGTTCTTCTGTTATATTGGTTATATGAGACAGCAAACACTTAGGCTTAAACAATGCATGCAAACTATGCACTCTCTGTCTCTGTCAGCACCCAGATAGACCTATGTGGCTTCATCCCCATCTTTGTTCCAAATTGCCTCCTAGCAGCAGAAAGGCCAGAAACAAGGAGGACGGGCTGAAGCTTAGTGGGCTAAGCACATATGGCCCAAAGTACAAGGACAAGAACAGTTCAAGCCTCTGGCTCCACACCTGCGGGGGGTGGGGGTTGCTTCACAGGCAGTGAAACAGGTCTGCAAATGTCTATATTTCTTGCCTCCTCTCTGTCTCCCCCTCCTCTCCTCTCTCCATTTCTCTGTGTCCTATCCAACAACAACAGCAATGGCAACAAAATGGAAAAAATAGCCCCAGGAGCAGTGGATTTGTAGTGCAGGCACTGAGCCTCAGCGATAACTCTGGAGGCAAAAAGAAAGAAAGAAAGAAAGAAAGAAAGAAAGGAAGGAAGGAAGGAAGGAAGGAAGGAAGGAAGGAAGGAAGGAAGGAAGGAAGGAAGGAAGGAAAGAAGGAAGGAAGGAAGACCAGAAACAAAAAGCACCAAGTTGGTAAGATTTAAAGGAGTTTTCAGGATTTGGACCAGAGCCCCAAACCATGCAGGCTGTAAGGTCAAAACTTAACTGTTTTTCCATTTCATTGTTCAAGGACAAGAGAACTTGATGCATGAGACTCCAGCAGCATAAATTGTCTATGGAGATGGCCATTTCCTCACATATGGCTGTGAGCTGGGTACAGACCACACCATTTAAATCAATAGCAGTGGGGCTGTGGTGAGAATGTGAGAAGTAATATCACATCCAACATCCTTTTCCTAATTGCTGGGACCTGCACAGGTGGCAGGAAGGGAATGAGGGGTGAGGTGGAGGGAGAAGGAGGGAAAGGGAGGCACAGTGACATTTCCCATCTCAGGAGCACAAGATTCATTATCTCTGATGAAAAGTTACCAGGCTGCTGTGAGTCCTGACATACTCCTTGACAGGAGAAAGTGACATGGCCGTTTGACATTCAGGGCTAGGAGGTTGCAGGTCTGTAATCACTAGTTAAAATTGAATCTTGTACATTGCACCCTGCCAGCACAGCTCAACTCTTGATAATTATTTGGATGCTACTGTATTTGGATTTTATTTCCCCAGCAGAGAGAGGAAGTTTGGATTTATAGTCTACTGCTCGGTTAAGATTGGAACAGGCTAGATCTTTTTTATGGTTAAGTTGGCAGAGCTAAATAAATCTAGAGGAATTTTTGTCACCATTTTAATAAACCACTTGGGGTGGGTGTGGTGAATCACAAAGAAATCAAAGGAGACGTCTTCTAATTTTCCATGAACAAACTGCAATTCATTTTGTTCTGTTAATCTCTCTCTCTCTCTTTCCTCCTCTCTCTCTCTTTCTCTCTCCTCTTCTCTCTCTCTCTCTCTCTCCTTCAATGTAGTAATGCTTTAAACTTGTCCTCTGGATATAGGGATGGGAACCAGCATTTTGTACACACTGTCATCTATCTAATAGTCTGAGCTGCCACATGGATGAGGATGTAGGTGGTTGATGTAACTTAGCAGTCACTTCTCAGCTACCTGGTGGTCAGGATAAAGACAAACAGAATGTTTTACAGTCTGTCATTTGAGTCTAGCTATAGAGAGGCCTTGAACTACTAAAACACATGCAGACATGCTGAGATTCCAGCAATAATATTTATTCCTTTAACTTCAACTCTTGAGACGTGGAAGCTTCTAGTCATTGCAGGGAAAGTGCCTGTATCCCTGCCTCATCTATTAGAGTTGACAGGCTTATTTAAACTTTTGAGAGCTCACAAGTCACGTTCATACAAGGGTAACTTTTTACATTTACAAAGTAAATATTGCTTATACTCTAGAGGTTAGCTGGGCCTCAGGATGCAGGCAGACTGTCTGATATAAGATTTACCTTTGATCTCCCTTCAAGTCTAAATTACGAGTACAATATTGATCTAAATGAAAAATATGTGGTTACCAGAGCCTTCTAGATAGGTGACTATGATTTTTGTTGGGCGAGGGTCATCTTTATACTTTAGGTTTATATATTTAGGAGACACAGAAAAATTGAGAGAGAGGGAAAACAAAGCAACACCTGCAGCACTGCTTCACTACCTGGATAGTTCCCCCTTTGCAGGAGGAGATCAGGGGCTTGAACTCAGATGCTTGTGCACTGTAACATGTGTGTTCTCCAAGTTCTGTACCACTCAACTCCTGAAAAAAAATTCAAACATAGCCAAAGAATGATGGAGATTTTGATTCAAAAAAAATACATTTATTTTAGGAGTGAATGTGATAGAAAGAGACTAGAGCATTAGCTACTAATGTCTCCTCTCTTCTGCTCAGCTCAGTCTTCAATGGTAAACACTATCTCCTCTGCCCACTTCCCATTTTAGAGAGGCTCTATTGTGCGGCCAGGTGGTGGCATACCTGGTTAAGCGCTCATGCTACATTGCACAAGGACCTAGGTTCAAGCTCCTAGGGGTTGAATAAATATTTTGACTTAATTTTCTTTTTTTGTTTTTAATTGATAATTAAAACTAATTTTAATTACCTTTATGTCTCGATGCCTGTACAACCAACCCAACGCTTACTCCTGGCAACCATTTTTTTCTTCTTCTCTACTTTATTTAATAGGATAGAAAAAAAAAAAACTTAGAGAGGAGAGGGAGATACAGATGAAGAGAGAAAGTTAGACACTTGCAGAACTGCTTCACAGCTTGTGAAGTGTCCCACTACAGGTGGGGAGCATCACCTCAAACCTAGGTCCCAGTGCATGATGACAGTGTGTACTCAACCAGATGTACCAACACCTGGCCCCAGAAGATTTCTCTTTTCTACTCAAATCTTAACTGTTCCTAACTGTGGGATCAGGATTATGAGTAGATTCTTTTGCTCTATATGCAAAACCTTTCTTTTGTTGGGCAGAATACCTCTGTGTCTGTAAAAGACCACACCACAGGCCAAGAAGGTTTCATCTTGCATTAGCTCTTTGTTTCTTAGTTGTGGTTCTGAATGATGTTTCTTTTCTTTTCTTTTCTTTTCTTTTCTTTTCTTTTCTTTTCTTTTCTTTTCTTTTCTTTTCATTCTTTCTTTTCTTTTCTTTTCCTCCAGGATTATTGCTGGGGCTCTGTACTTGCACTATGAATCCACTGCTCTGGAGGCTATGTTGTCCTCATTGTTTATCATTGTTGTTGTTATTATTGTTGTTGTTATTGCTGTCCTTGTTGTTGGGTAGGGCAGAGGAAATTGAGAGGAGGGTAAGACAGAGAGGTGGAGAGAAATACACCTACAGGCCTGCATTACCTCCTGTGAAGGAACCCCTTCAGTGGGGAGCCAGGCCTCAAACCGGTATCCTTGTTCTTCATGCCATGTGCGCTTAATTCATCTTTTTTTTTTTTTAAAAAATTATTATCTTTATTGGATAGAGATAGCCAATTGATGGGGGCCAGAGAGAAAGAGAGACACCTGCAGCCCTGCTTCACCACTTGCAAAGCTTTCCCCCTGCAGGTGGGGACCAGAGGTTTGAACCTGGGTCCTTGGCATTGTAACATGTACACTCAACCAGGTGTGTATCCACCTGCCCCCTATTATTGATGTTTCTATGTCTGGTGTATTCTCTCCAGTTGTAGCAATGTTTCCTCCAATTCTGTGGTGGGTGACAGTGCACTTGGTGGAACGCATGTATTACCATTTGCAAAGACCCAGGTTTAAGCATACAATCCCACCTACTGGGGGGCGGGGGTTGTTTCATCATGAGTGTGAAACAGGGTTGAAGGTGTCCTTCCTTCTCTTTGTCTCTTTTTTTCTTTTATCTCTCACTCTATTATATATTATACTGATTTTTAGTGAATACGAGATGGAGAGAAGGATAGATAAATAAATAGGTACATTAGTCAACCGATAGTTAGAAAGATATGGGATCAATAGGCCAACCAGAAGAACTGCTCAGCTCTGGCTGATGGTGCTGCTAAAGACTGAACTGGGCACCTTTGAAGCCTCAGGCTTGAGAGTCTTTTGCAAAAACATTATACTTTCTCCCAAGCTCTTTTTTCTCTCATTTTTCTGCCCTCTATTGAAGAAAAAGAAAAAAAAATAAATGGCTTCCTGGAATGCAGAACCATGCAAGCAGTGCATTGTTAACTCTGAAGAAAAAATAATAATAAAAGAAAGAAAAATAAATTTTCCAAATTCTTTAGATGCTGTATCAAATGAAGCAAAGGAGAAGACTGTATTTAATTCCTCAACATCTGAGTATAGAACAGGAGCTATAAGTCTCAAATTTCTCTTTCAGTGCTGATAGTCTGCATAAACATGGTATGCTTTCCTATCTTCCCCTTCAAGATCAAATATATATATATATATATATATATATATATATATATATATATATATATATATATATAGTTTATTTAGTTCACACAACCCTATATCCAATGCAATATGAGCAGTCTGTCCTGGGCACTCAAGTCCAGGCACACCATATACATATTGAAATGATAGCATGTGAAATACAGGAATGGCTGAAAGAATTTGACCAAAGACAATCACCTCATAATGTGGCTCTGTTGTTACAGGAATGATAACATAGGATGTCTGTGCTTTGATACACTATGACTTTTTAGAATTTTTTAAAATTTCTTTATTGAGGGATTACTATTTTACAGTCAACAGTAAAAGGACAGAAAAGGATGACAGAGGACCTAGTGGGGGGGTTGTATTGCTATGTGGAAAACTGAGAAATGTTATGCATGTATAAATTATTGTATTTAATTTTTAGACTTTTAATTCTAAAATGTATCATGGTTAGCCTTCTTTCCAGCCTCATCTTGTGTCTATGTTTTTCAGAAGACATCAAACTGTCTGGAATCTTCTACTTATTCAGCTCTCAGTTGTAAGCTTTCTCTCTGTGTTCTTGACACAATTAGCATCCTGGAATGGTGAATGGAAATAATTTTATCATGTAATCAAGATATGTGAACTAAGGTTAGAAC
Organism: Erinaceus europaeus; assembly: GCF_950295315.1. Classification (NCBI taxonomy): domain Eukaryota; kingdom Metazoa; phylum Chordata; class Mammalia; order Eulipotyphla; family Erinaceidae; genus Erinaceus; species Erinaceus europaeus. The sequence goes on from NC_080176.1 coordinate 53,836,806, forward strand.
TAAGGTTAGCCAATGCTGATAAGTGAAAGAAGTATAAAGCAGGAAATACCTAGGATAGAGAGACAAGCATTTTGATGATATCACTATCACTATTATGATTATTACTAATACTAGTATTACAACATAGATGTTAGTGCTTTTCTTTGTATTTATTACATTCACTGACATCATGCAGTTATGCATAAAATTATCAATAGTCCATTGAGCAGGAGAAATGGAGAGAGAATTTGTGGAAGCCTCAGGTGAAGCCCAAAGACTGGACCACTGGATTTGGATAGATTTTCTTTACTTGCTGTAGAATTTCTATACCACCTAAGAAGCAAGTCTTCTCTTGCTGAGCAGAGTTAGACATTAATACTAATTTTTAGAATACAAGGAACGGGAGCTCCTCTTTCCCCTAATTGGCCCCAAGCAATGTCATCTGATGATGTAGCTGTGAACACTCCTCCTCTGCCATCCAAGGGACCATTATTCAAATGCAGAGGGAAGTATGGTTTTTCTTTTGTGCCACTCTCTTAATCAAAATGATTTTCTGAAATGCAAATGTAGAAAATAGACTCCTTTATTTTAGGATCAACAACAGTTTTTATAATGTTAGGCAGACCTGAGCCCCTCCTTAGAATGTCAGGAAAACAAAAACCATCTCCACCTGAAAGGCCTCTTCACTTGTCTTGAAAGGATTTTTTCTGCTGTTTCCCTTAAGCTGCTTTCTCCTTCTGTGCAACTTCCCAATCCCATTCACAAACTGTTGCCATGGTAAATAATTATATCACAGATGAATTGTGTACACTTCCTTTTCATAGCTGGAAGAGAAATTGTAGAGGAAAGGGGAAAAAATCAAAATCCTTTAAAAGTACAGGGGAGATTGCTGCGGAAAGATTGCCTCCTCGTTAACATAATTAGCTCCATGAATTATAAATTGGTATTAGAATTTGCTCTTCATGACAAAAGGAGTAATTATATTTACTCATGTAAAATTAAACAATACCAAAAAAAATTAATGGGACTCACCAGAAGCTCTTTTGACATTATCATAAAATTCAGAGATCTGAATATCCCACAATTTGCCGTGATTTACGTAGCACAAACTTCAATGCTTCTCAAATTTTCCATGTAGAAATTATATTTCTTGCCTAGTTTATATCTGTACTTTCTGTTTGACACACACACACACACATACACACACACACAGACACACACACACACACACCAGCAACAAAATAAGTAATACACAAATACATTATAGACTGCTTAACAAAAAGGGTCAGCTTCTCTATATCCAAGTGATGTAGAGAAGTGATTACCACAGAAGAATTTATTTTATTGCCTGCTCTAATGCCAAAGCCTCCAAAATAGAAAGTGGCCTATTTATTTAAACAACATTCAAATATATGTAAAAGTGTAGCTGTTTTGAAGAAAGACTGATTGGTTTGACTGGTTTTATATGTTCCGAAATATTTCCCATGGCTGAGATGAAAATATAGCAGAACAAAAAAGAGATAACGTTTCTGCAACATATCTGATCTAGGCCCCCAAACGTTAATGCTTAGAAGCATCTCAAACCAATGAGCTCTTGGCCCAGACCTAAGAAGAGAGCACAAATGTAGCTATGTTTTGTATCCAGTTCTCTAAAAATCATGGTAAATATAAATAAAATAATCTCTCTCTCTAAATTGTGGTATTTTTGAATGTCCTGATTCTTTTAGGCAGTTTTTGATTGTAGATATATCTAGGGCTGTTCAACAACAAAAATAAATTATCATTTAAGGTTAGTTTTCTTCCTTTCTATTTCCTTTTTAGTCAACAGTGTTGTCTCTGGGACTCAGCACCTGCTAAATGAGAGATAAAAAGAGACAGAGAGAGAGAGAAAGAAGAGACGTTTCATCTGGCCAGACATGCATGAATTGAATAAGAGTCTGCATATTGTGTGTCAAGCACAAGCTTAATGAAAACAACATATTCAACCCAAAGCCACATTTCATAGCATCTACTTGCTACCCTGTCTTTGGCTGTCTATGCAGTTTTCATTATTGTAGAGTTCATAAATTATAGAAACCTCCTTTAAAACATATGATTTATCTTAGAGATTATATTAAGCCATTGACTCATCTCTAAGAAACCAAGGGAAGAGAATACCAATTTGTATCCTAGTCAGAATGTATAGGATTCCTTAGAGACAACTTTTGTTTATGCATTTATTCAGTCATTGATCTGTCTACAACAAGCAAATATATACTGGATACGCAGAAAGAGAGAGGGGAAAAAAAAGCAGGGACAAATAAAATAACAAGCTATTTCAAATGCTTTCAGAATTTATGAATCATAGAAACCCAGTCCTTCATTTGGATTAATATGTATCCAAATGCTTATAATGAAAGTCTTAAGGACATAAAAAAAATGATGAAATCATATGTTAAGTAAAAAGTAAGATATAAAATTACTATTCTAATGATGCCTGGTATGTACATATGGGAAGACAGTCTGTCACTGCCTTCCCTCCTGGCTATCTTTCTAACTCCAGAACTTCCTAGAGCCTAGATTGAGTCACTTTGCAATGCTATGGGAAGTATTTTCTAGTCTGCTCCTCATTTTCATTTAGAAATGTTAATTTATACCAGTCAATAAACCAGCTGGGGAGAGGGAGACTTTACACCAGGGAAGAACCAGCCTCTCCTATTTTAGAGTACCACTCAAGCTACTTGAATGGAGTAATTGAGAAAAGATGCATATAGGGACAATTTACAGGGATACAGGCAGGATTAAGTGAAACTAATAGAGCTGATACATTATTCTAGGATCAGTGACAGGGAAGATTCATTATCACCCTAGAGGATAAATAGAAACAATGATCACAAAAATTTAGAGAGGGAAGGTATAGAAGAAAAGTATAAAACAGTTGTGGCCTTTGATAGACATGACCAACAGAGGATTCTGCTTAGTGAGAGATAAGAATGAATACTCCTGTTCAATATACCACAGAATTTCAGTGTTACACAGTCAATTTCCAAGGTAATAACCAGTGTTTTGGTGATCTTTAGTTTATGGCCGTTGGTGTCTTGGGGCTCAAGCATGGTAGAGAAGGTAAGAAGTAGATCCAGAGAGACAAACATGTAATAGCAAAAAAAAAGAAAGAAAAAAGAAAAAAAAAGGTGAATAGGGAGATAAGGAGATAATTTTTGAAAAAATTAGTAATATTTAACTCTAAAAAATATTTACTTCCACAATAAAGATTTTGTCATTGAATTTTAATGCATATATCATATTTATTATATTAATTTTTGCAACAGTATTGCACTGCTAGACTTATGGTAATATGGGGAATTGAACCTGGAAGCTTGGAGCCATGAGCATGAAAATCCTTTGAATAACCATTATGCTATCTGCCTCACCTTTGCCATTGAATTCAAAAGTTATGCTATTGAGAGTGTATTGTTATTTATATATAGTTTTTACTATGGAATATCTTTAGTTTTATTTTGAATTTATTTTTATTTTATTTTAGTTTTGTCACCAATGAGCTTCACCCAATTAGGGTAACTTTTTCAGATGAAGATAAAGAGAAAAAGAGAAACCAAAGCATTACAATTTCTCTCACTTTTATAGTATTTCCATATGGTGTATTGAGGCCTTGAACCCACATCTCATGGCAAGCAAAGCAAATACACTCCCAGGTAAGTTATCTCATCATTCCCACTCCTTTGAGTTTAAATATATGTTAGAATTATACATATCATTTAGTTTAGTGAAATACGTTAAATATGTTTTTTAATTTTAATTACCTCACCAACAAGACCATATGAAACCACAATTAAATTATATGATTGTAAGAAAGAGATATATTGGTGAGAATCTCTAATAAATTTTTCCCTATTATTGTTTATATTCACAGCTGAATTTCACAAGATTTTTACATTGATTTTATTCATAATTTTGCTTTTTTCACTGTAGGTGCTTCTACTATCAACATACTTGTTCAGTCTTACTTCCTTCAAAATATATATCTTGCAACTCATGCTGTATTTTTTTGTGACTGACCATTTTATCTTAAAAAAAAAAGGAAGAATGAGTGAAAGGAAAGGAAAGGAAAGGGAAAGAAAAAGAGAACTCATGCTGTGTTTTATATTAAAACTATCAAACAAAAAAGTGCTTTCTCATTATACAGGATGGCAATTTTTATTTAAAATTACAGTGCTCTTATTTTCATTTTTTATTAAATGCATGATCATGGTTATTTATTGTGGGGAAAACATACTTGAATATTTCTGTTCTTTCTAAGCAAATAGTAGACTGATATTAAATCATACTAACAGAAACTGTGGGCTTTTTATTAGATCATATAACATTTTGTTTACTTATTCAAAATTATGAAAGTATTAGATTATTTAAAATACCTAAATATTTAAAAAATACTTATTTGCATATGTTTTCTAAATTATTTATTCCATGTGTAAGTCTCTTTTAGCACTTAACTTTGATCTTATTGATAACATAATCCTATGGACAGTCTTAGTATTGAAAATTGTCTTTTGTACATATAGAGACTAATGTTTTGTTAATATGGTAGATACTAAAGTTCACTGGGGAAGAAGAACTAAAAGAGATAACAAATCAGATAAATATAATTCATAAATCGTGAGTGTGTTGAATTCTGATGACACACATACAAATTAAAGTTTGACTAGCATGGAAAAACGTGGTATCTGTAATGCCATGTAAATCCCATATGCATAGATGACATCACTGGTAGATCATGGGCCTACTTGTCCACTAAATTTGACAACAGTTTTGCTAGCTTACTCACTCTGGTATGACTCAATCTCAACGGATCAGTCAAAGCCTGTCAGCAAAATCAAAATAGGGGAATTTCTCTTTTAGTACAATGAGTATAACCTTTGAAAAAATATGTTAATATACTTTGAAAATGTATGTTAATACTCTGCAGTACTTTAGTGAACATATTTTATATTTTAGTATGCTTAATTTTTATCTCATGTACTTATATATTTAGAACTTCAGAATTACACATACTACATTTAATTCTCACTCTGATTCACTGAGTCATCATGGGGATTGTGAAGTGTTATTTTATTCATTTATTTATTTTGCATTTGTAATAAATTCACCTTATAGTTAGATAGTTACTATAGAATCTGTCATGGCTTATGCCATATATGCTGTAAACTCTTGAAAAACATTATGGTCCTTTTAAATTCCTTACAGTATACTATCATTCGATTTTACAGGTTAGGAGATAGATCTCCAAACAAATGATGTCCTAATATAGTCACACAATTAATATTTCATTTTCTCTATAATTCCAAAAACTCAGAGTATGTTGGAATATTTTCTTGAGTCATGAACTGATTTTTATCCTCATAACTTCCATATGGTTCCCAATCTGGATAGGGAAAGTTAACAGTCCATATTTATTGTTATATGATGGATAGCCAGAGCAGAAAGCTCTGCTGATTCAAAGCTGCATCACATCTGGGGATACTGAAGATCATAGCATCATAGGTCAAAATGGAGAGAAACTGTATCATCACATAGTAAACAGGAAATGATGGAGGTCAAAGTTGGAAGTAACTTTCACTTTCATATCTATGCTTCCCAATGACTGGGTGTTAAGAAGCTTCCTAAGCCACAAATGCTGCTAGAGCTATAAATGACATTCAGAATAACTCCTTGCCTGTTGGTTGAAAGCTTCATCAGGGCAGTTCCAAAAGGAAGTTATTTCATTCAAAGTCTGTCGACTTCTATTAGATCACCCTGGGCATTAATTTCAATTTTCATGTTTCTACACTATAGAAAAGATGGGGGGGGAAACACTTTTTAGTGCCAAAGCTTAGCTGCCAACTGTTGGGGGAAAAATTTGATTTCTATTGAATACTGCACTTTGGAATGAAAGAAAACATTGTCTAAATGAAGCACAGGCTCTCAGTCACCTATGCCTATACTACTGTGAAATCAATTATGTTGGCTCTTTCGAAAGTTACTGATTGTAGCAAATTGAATGGCCTTCATTTCAGCATAATTTGGAGAGGTTGATGTAATCAGAGACCTTACACCACGGTGAGATACAAGATTCGTGATATTCAGATGGGAAAAAAGCTACAGTGGTTAAGCTTGTTCCATACCTTCCGCTTACCGGGTGTAACACTTTCATAAGTACAAATGAAATTGTTTTGATGAAGGCAGTGATAGTTCTGAAGGGATATGTGAAAGGGTAAGGGAGTAGAAATAAGGTTGCTAGGAATCACACTATTGTCCTCTTATGCAAGGAGGCTGCAGAATGTAATCCTAGATCTAATTGGCTGCAAATGAAACACTTTAATATCAAATCTTGAGTTATGCCCCAGAGCAGAGGTTCAATCTTAACTGTGAGGAGAGGTGAAATGCTTGATTTTTCTTGCTGTGAATGTTTGTTCCACTTTCAGTCTTTTTGGAAGTCTAGAGGCTCAAATAATTGCTCTTCAAATTATAAATGGATTCTTCCTAACTCCGAGACAATATTTGGCTTGAGGAAGTGTGTGGCAGGTTTGGTTTCATTACATTTGCCTAAATGAATGTTATTATATGCATTGGTGTACAGGAAGCAGCATATTTGTGATCAAGAAGCCCCATTTGTAATAGATAAAAACCTGCTTTGCCTAATATTGAGACAATATAGATTCTTCTAACTCACCACGTTCCATCAAGGGTGTATAAGTTCTTTGACCTTTGGGAAGTACAAGATGCAAAATAATAACTTACTTAACACTATGTGCTTGAGACTCATTCTGACTTTGAGATATAGTTAAGCTTTGAGTTGAAGAGGCAGACACAAAATTCATTTATTTATCATCTTACTGGTGAAATTAATGGTTTATATTACAGTTGTTGACACAGGAATACAATTTCTCACTTTTATAAAACTTTTTGGTTTTCTATCTTCACGAATTTCAGAAAGTTCGACACCAACATAAAAATTGGAGGTACTTTCTCTTAATACAGAAGTTGGTTCCCTAATTTAATGTCTACTCTTGGTTGGCACTGAGAGATTTTGACCAAGAAGGAAAGGAGTAGATCCAGGCAGTGGCATACCCATCAGAGTACACATGTTACCATGTTCAATGAACAGGACACCCCCATATAGAGGGGGGGAAGTTTCACTAAGGGTAAAACAATGGTGTATATGTCACTCTATCCTCTTTCCTCTTCATTTCTGTCTCTACTAAATAAAATATAGAAAATGGAAAAGTTCACAAGGAGCAGCCCATTTTTCACGTAGGCAATGAGCCCCAGCTATAACCCTGATGTCAGTAACAACAACAACAACAAAATTAAAAGGACCTGTTGGGATCTCGAGGTATTTTGTTTTGTTTTATTTTTCTTTTATGGATTTTCTGATTTTATAATTAAATTTCCATGCTTTGCATATTGGTATCTAATTTAGAAGTTAACTGAGTTAATTACAAAATGCATATTAATCAGTGTTTATATGTAATAAAGACAAGAATCTATCCATTATTATTGTCCATTCAACTAGATTTCAAGACATGTGAAAACAACACTCAAGCATTTCTCTTAGCATAAAATAAAACTATAATACATTCTGTGTCTTCAGCAATTACCTGCTTGAGAAAATGTGACCTATTATATAGACAACTATTTTAAGTGTAGAAGACTTAACTTCTGTCATACATCTAAGAGTGTAACCTTAGAAAATACTGACTTGTTTCAGTCTTTTTATTTTAATATATAAATTGAAAATTATATAAATGGAGACTTATACTTTAAATAATATATAACTTATTTTAGAACTAGATATAGAATATTTAAATACTGCAGTATAAAATGAAATTTAGTAATATATATATGTATAGAGAGACAGAGAGAGAGAGACAGAGAGAGAGAGAGAGAAATATATATATTCTTACTATTTAAAGAAACTACTTTAAGAAAAGCAATTTCTTACCTGGGTATTAGTATCTTGTTGAGCACACATATGCAAGGTCCCAGGTTCAAATCCCTGGTCCACAACTATGGGAGGAAATGCTTCTTAAGCTTAACACAACTCTGCAAGTGTTCATCTCTCTCTCTCCTTCTCTGTCTTCCCATGCTCTCTCAAATTGTCTCTGTACTAGCTAATAAAAATAGAAAGAAAAGATGGGGGATTCCGGAAGATGGTGGAATGAGAAGCTGCTAGTGACTTGAGCTTCGACCACATCTACTGGAAACGGTAGGATTTTTTGCTTTTAGTAGGCCAGTCAATAAGGGGTCCTAGCGGTAACACCAAGGAGGCGACTATAACTCAATTTGGGGTAGAAAATAGAGTAAAAAGAAAGGGAATTTTTTTTCTTTTAAATTATTATTCCCAAAGCACACACCCCCCCTCCCGTATAACCAGTCCCTGGGGACCAGAGATCTGCTTCTAGCAGGCTCCTGTGCTCAGCTTCTTTCTTTACCAAGATTCCTGTCCCACCAAGGGGTGCCATTCATTCCAATTCTATTCCCTTCTGAAACCTTTGGCCTTTTTTCTTTCTAAGTAGCCAATCAGCTGCCTCTGCTCAAGGGGCCTGAGGCAATCTTAAGCCATCCAAGCTGAAGACAGAACAGGGTTTTTTACACCGTTCTATTTTATTATCAATACAAGATAAACATGTACCCCTTTACCCCTCTCCTTCAGGTTGACCAGAATTAACTCTTAGTGTATTTTCCATTGCTAGGGGACTGGGTGTCTTATTCACTGCTAAAATAACTCACTTCACTTTTCCTACCACCCTTACCCATTCTCTCCCTCCCCCCCATAGCTAATTAAATAATAAATAAATAAATGAATAAATAAATAACTCTTTCCTATCACTGCTCTTTTATGACTGTTCGTTTTCTTATCTTTTTCTTTTTTCTCTCTCTTTTTCTCATTCTTGTCATCCTTTCTTCCTTCCTCCTTCAGCTTTCTGAATTCACTGATACATGTTTGGGAATTATTTTGGGTAAGAAATCTGACTCAGAGTGGACTCTCTCTGCATATATCTCTGCTCTACTTCCTTTTCTCCTTTAGCGACCCCTAGAATATACAGTGGACAGTAGATTTGCATAACTGTCTATTCCTGCTATTCTTGTCTAGCCCTGGGGATTTTTTTTGTTTGCTTGTTTTCTTTCTTGATAATCAGCTGCCTCTGCTCAGGAGGCTTGAGGCAATCTGGGACAGGTTTTTGACCCTGCTCTATTATATTATTAATATTATATAAAGGTGTATATCTTACCCCCTCCTTTATGTTGACCAGAATTAACTCTTAGGGTATCTTTCATTGCTATGGGACTGGTATCTTATCCATTGTGAGCGGAATCTGTCTCATTAATCCTACCTCCTCTATAGACCCTCCCCTTCTCCCTCCTCCTAGCTAATTAATAAAATAAAAGAAAATAAATTAATCAATTAAAAAACTCTCCTTTCACTGCTCTTTTATTACAGCTCTTTTTCTTATCTTTTTTCATTTCTCTTTGATGTTTCTCTTTTTTTTTATCTTGTCTTCCATTTCTTCCTTCTACTTTGACTTTCTAAATTCACTGATATTCATTTGTGAATTATTTTGGGGAAGAAATCTGACTCAGAGTGGACTCTCTATGTGTGTATCTCTGCTCTAATTCCCTTTCTCCTCTTGCTACCCCTAGAATATACAGTGAATAGTAGATTTGCATAATTGTCTATTCTTGCTATCCCTTCTTTCTTTTCTCTTCTTCACTTGGACTTGGTGGCTATTTTTTCACGGAATGGAGACATTGTTTGGCTAAATGGTAGTGATTAAACTGCTTCAATACTTGCTTCAGTTGCTATTGTAATTCCTGAGGTTGGTGATTGCATTTGTCATAAAGGTATTTAGTATAGTGTTGCTTGTAGTCAACAACAACTGAGGAACAACAGAAAATAAAAATAAGAAACACATAAATCAAAAAAATGGGTAGATCAAAAACAAATAAAACTGCTACTCCAATGAATGAAGACAAGAGCCCAGAAGAAACTACAAATCAGCCAGAAGTAACCATAGATAAGAAAAGTATGCAAGCAGTAATAAACCTATTAATCACAGAAATGAAAACAACATTGGAGGAAAGGAATGGCAGTATGAGGGAAACAACAGTTGAGACCCCCAAAGAAAATACTGATTATCTTGAGGCAATTAGAGAACTGAAAGCTGAAATAGCTGAACTGAAGAAAGAAGCTGAGGGAAGGGAAAGCAAACTAACAGAAGCAGAAAACAATTAGTCAGACAGAGGATGATTTAGAGAACACTAAGAAAGAGGGGAAAGAGCTCAAAAAGAGATTGAGAGACACTGAAAACAACAACAGAGACATATGGGATGATCTCAAAAGAAGTAACATTCGTATAATCGGCCTGCCAGAGGAAGAAAGAGGGGAAGGGGAAGCAAACATTCTACAGGAAATAATACAAGAAAACTTCCCAGACCTGAATAACAGAAAGGACATCAAGATTCAAGAGACCCAGAGAGTTCCAAACAGAATCAACCCAGACCTGAAGACACCAAGACACATCATAGTCACAATGAGAAGGAGTAAGGATAAAGAAAGGATCCTAAAAGTTGCCAGAAAGAAACAAAAAGTCACATACAGGGGAAAACCCATAAGATTATCTGCAGACTTCTCCACTCAAACTCTAAAAGCCAGAAGAGAATGGCAAGATATCTATTGAGCCTTGAATGAAAAAGGGTTTCAACCAAGGATTATATATCCTGCTAGTCTTTCATTCATACTGGAGGGATCAAAACCTTCTTAGACAAACAACAGTTAAAGGAGGCAACCATCACCAAACTGGCCCTGAAAGAGGTTCTAAAAGGTCTCTTATAAACAATAGCATCACTATAATACTTGCAATATATCTGCGCAATCAAAAATTTGTTGAACAATGGCACTACAATAAATGAAATCCATAATATCAAGAAATGTCAATGGCTTAAACTCACCATCAAAAGGCACAGAGTGGGGGAATGGATCAGAAAACATAACCCAACCATATGCTGCTTGCAAGCATCCCACCTGACACAACAAAATGAACACAGACTTAAAGTGAAAGGATGGAAAACTATCATACAGGATAATGGACCACAAAAAAGGGCAGGAACAGCCATTCTCATCTCAGATAAAATAGATTTTAAATTAAATAAAGTAATGAAATATAGGCGAGGAAATTACATAATTATTAGAGGATCAATCAGCCAAGAATACTTAAGAATTATTAACATCTATGCAGCCAATGAGATACCTTCTAAATACATCAAGCACCTACTGAAAGAGTTTCAAAAACACATCAATAGTAATACAACAATAGTGGGAGACTTCAATACCCCACTCACATACTTAGATAGATCAACAAAGCAGAGAATCAACAAAGATAGAAGAGAATTAAATGAAGAGACTGACAGACTAGACCTCTTGGATATTTTCAGAATCCTTCACCCCCCAAAACTGGAATACACCTTATTTGCAAATCCACATGACACATACTCAAGGATAAACCACATGTTATGCCACAAAGACAGCACAATAAATTAAAGAGCATTGAAATCATCCCAAGTATCTTCTAAGACTACAGTAGAGTAAAACTAACATTTAACAACATACAGAAAATTATTAAAATACACAGATTTGGAAACTAAACAGCATACTCCTTAAGAACCACTGGGTCAGAGAGTCACTCAAGCAGGAAATTCAAATGTTCCTGGAAACAAATGAAAATTAAGACAAAACCTATCAAAATATTTGGGACACAGTTAAAGCAGTATTGAGAGGGAAACTTATAGCTATACAATCACATATTAAACACCAAGAAGAAGCTCAAATGAACGACCTTACTGCACACCTCAAGGACTTAGAGGAATAGGAACAAAGGGACCCTAAAGCAACAAGAAGGACAGAAATCACTAAAATTAGAGAAGAAATAAACAACATAGAAAATAAGAGAATCATAAAAAAGATCAATGAAGCCAAATGTTGGTTCTTTGAAAGATTAAACAAAATTGACAAACCCCTAGCTAGACTCACCAAACAAAAAAGAGAGTAGACTCAAATTAGTAGAATTGTAAATGATGGAGGAGATATCACAACTGACACCACAGAAATCCAGAGAGTCATGCAAAACTTCTATGAAGAACTATATGCCACCAAGCTAGAGAATCTGGAATTAATGGAACAATTCCTAGAAACATATGTCCTTCCAAAACTGATCCAAGAAAAACTACAAAACCTAAATGCTCCAATTATAGACAAAGAAATTGAAACTGTTATTAAGAATCTCCCCAACAATAAAAGTACTGGACGAGATGGCTTCACAAACGAATTCTACAATTCTACAATTTACTTTTAGGAAACAGTTAGTACCCATACTTCTTAAGTTTTTCCATAAGATTGAAGAAACATGAATACTCCCTTCCACCTTCTATGAAGCCAACATCACTCTGATACCAAAAGCTGATAGGGACAGAACAAAAAAGGAAAACTACAGACCAATATCTCTGATGAACATAGATGCCAAAATATTAAACAAGATCTTGGCCAACCATATACAGCAGCACATCAAAAAGATTCTTCATCCTGACCAAGTGGGATTCATCCCAGGAATGCAAGGCTGGCTCAATATCCATAAGTCAATCAATGTTGTTCACCACATCAATAAAAGCAAAGCAAAAACCACATGATTATCTCAATAGATGCAGAGAAAGCCTTTGACAAAATCCAACACCCATTCATGCTCAAAACTCTACAAAAAATGGGAATAGATGGGAAATTCCTCAAGATAGTGGAGTCTGTATATAGCAAACCCACATCCAACATCATACTCAATGGACAGAAGCTGAAAGCATTCCCCCTCAGATTGGGGACTAGAAAGGGATGTCCACTGTCACTGTTACTCTTCAACATAGTATTGGAAGTTCTTGCCATAGCAATCAGGCAAGAGAAAGAAATCAAAGGAATACAGATTGGAAGGGAAGAAGTCAAGCTCTCACTATTTGCAGATGATATGATAGTATACATAGAAAGACCTAAAGAATCCAGCAGAAAACTACTAAACTACTGGAAGTTATTAGGCAATATAGCAAGGTATCAGGCTACAAAATCAATGTACAAAAATCAGTGGCATTTCTTTATGCAAACACTAAATCTGAAGAAGAAGACATCCAGAAATCACTCCCATTTAATGTCTCAGCAAAATCATTAAAATACATAGGAATAAAGTTAACCAAAGAAGAGAAAGACTTGTATACTAAAAACTATGAGTCGCTACTCAAGGAAATAGAAACTGATACGTAGAAATGGAAAGATATCCCATGCGCATGGATTGGAAGAAAAAATATCATCCAAATCAATATTATTCCCAGAGCCATATAGAAATTTAGTGCAATACCAATCAAATTTCCACCAAGCTTCTCTAAGAGAATAGAACAAATACTACAATCATTTATCTGGAACCTGAAAACACCTAGAATTGCCAAAACCATCTTGAGGAAAAGAAACAGAAATGGAGGCATCACACTCCCAGACCTGAAACTATATTATAAAGCCATCATCATCAAAACAGCATGGTACTGGAACAAAAATGGGCACACAGACCAGTGGAACAGAATTGAGAGCCCAGAAATAAATCCCCATACGTATGGACATCTAATCTTTGATAAGGGGGCCCAAAGTATTCAATGGAAGAAGGAGTCTCTCTTCAATAAATGGTGCTGGAAAAACTGGGTTGTAACACAGAAGAATGAAATTGAACCACTTTATCTCACCAGAAACAAAAATCAACTCCAAATGGAGCAAAGACCCAGATGTTAGACCAGAAACTATCAAATACTTAGAGGAAAACATTGGTAAAACACTTTCCTACCTAAACTTCAAGGACATCTTTGATGAAATAAACCCAATTGCAAGAAAGACTAAAGCAGAAACAAACCAATGGGACTACATCCAATTGAAAAGCTTCTGCACATCCAAAAAAAACTATTAAACATACAAAGAGACCCCTCACAGAATGGGAGAAGATCTTGACATGCCATACATCAGACAAGAAAGTACTCACCAAAATATATAAAGAGCTCAGCAAACTTAGCACCAAAAAAGCAAATGACCCCATCCAAAAATGGGCAGAGGACATGAACAAAACATTCACCTCAGAGGAGATCCAAAAGGTTAACAAACATATAAAAAACTGCTCTAGGCCACTGATTGTCAGAGAAATGCAAATGAAGACAACACTAAGATACCACCTCACTCCTGTAAGAATGGCATACATCAAAAAGGATAGCAGCAACAAATGCTGGAGAGGCTGTGGGGACAGAGGAACCCTTTTGCATTGCTGGTGGGAATGTAAATTGGTACAGCCTCTGTGGAGAGCAGTCTGGAAAACTCTCACAAGACTAGACATGGGCTTTCCATGTGATCCAGTAATTCCTCTCCTGGGGTTATACCTCAAGGACTCCATAATACCCTGTTGTTTTCGCCGGGCTGGCTTCACGGGTGGGTAATAGACAACCAGGGACTCATCGTTGAGCTGTAGGCAGTATCACTTTATTCATGCAGGACGCAGCGCAATCTAAGCCGAGCTGAGCTAAACTAAAGGTACAGTACCGTAAAACTCACAATGCTGTCTTTATATATACTTGCCAAGTAAGGTGGAAACAGGATGTGACATAGAGAGGGTGGAGAGAAAAGTGACTGGTGAAAATCAGAGTGTGACAAAGAGGGGGCAGATTAGGTGAGAATCCTATCACTGAACCACAAATGCCCTGGAGGGAGGGTGGAACTTGTTAACAGTGGTTATGTAAATAGAATGAAGTGGTTATGTAAATAGAATAGTGTTAAGCAGGGGGGATTTAAACCAAATGAAACAGAAGGGGTCTCATGCATACCAACAATTCCCCCTTTCTTTTTAACTAATGGCCATTGTGGGGTGAACAGAAACGTATATCGTACAGGCGTTTTCAAAAGAACTGGCATAAGACATGGAAAACAAAATAGGCGAGCAGCAATAACCAGCGTGATGCCAAGGGGAGCTTTTCTTGACTCAAAGGGCAAGGCCTAGCAGGCGAAAGGGCATTTCTTGCCTCTGGGAACGCTTCATGCCTCTGGGGGCAACTCTTGCCTCAAAGGGCGTTTCCTGCCTCTGTGGGCATCTCTTGCCTCTTGGGGCTCTTCATGCCTCTGTGGGCATAACCTAATAAGGAGGGGGAGTTTTCTGCCTCTGGGAAAGATCCTGCAGGTGAGGGGACATGGTCTATAAAGTCTCAAGGCAACTGGCTGAAGTTAGTCTTTGAGAAACACAGCAGCATGTACCAGTAAGTCCGATGGAGGTGTCAGTCCAAAGTAGCTGACCACAGAAGAAAATGCCAGAGGATGAAACGCTGCACATCTGTCTAGATGGGGAATGTCGGCCACCAGAATTCTGCTTTTCTGTAGACAGTGAGCTTTGGACTCTGTGAATCTGTTTCTTCAGGTCGTGCCAGGTCTCACCATTGGTTTCCGGGGGGGTGTTGTGGTCATTCCATCTTGTGGGCGATGTCAGAGAACAGGATCCAAATGGATTTCCAGGAATTCCATTTGACTAGATGCTTTTTCACGTGAAGACTTGACAGCTGAAATTCACTTACTTGTCAAACAAAACTTGTAGCAGATTAGAAGTTTACTATAATTGATAACACCATTATAATTGGAAGTCCTTTCTAGTATGATTTTAAGGTTGTTTAAACAGTTTAAACTCAATAAAATGTGGAAAGGTAAACAGAAGAACCACGGTTAAAAGCCTCAGGCATGAGAATAATTAACATAATCATTGCACTATCTGCCCCACCCATAACTCATACCGTTTTCAGGATTAAATGTTTCAGATTCATGTCAAGACGTAAAAGAGAAATCAAAGGAGGGAAAAAACAATTTTTTGGATTGTTTCTGGATGTCTCTAGAAATCATGGCTGCGTCCAGCATTTTTTTTTTAAGTCAATGTCAAACAAAAATTCAGTCATTCAAATCATTCTCTTATGAAACGCAACTTGAACCAGATTATCAAGATCTCACCATGTAGGATTAAGAGTCCCCGGAGGACATCCTAGTCCAAAAAGGTCCTCGAAAATCCATTTAGGGTGCTTCTGACTGTTCCGGCTGGATTGCTTCAGGCACCCATTTTTAAAAGTGTCTTCCCATCGAAGAAAGAATCCAATCAGGAGAGTAGAACTAGCCACGTGTCTCCATACTTGGGAACTGCCAGGGTACTGGAGAATGCTCCTCAAATTAGAGTAGTCCTTCTCCATGGGAAACATGCGAGAAGAAGTCCAGAAAGTCCCAGTGGAAATCCCCATGCATATCCCAAGTTCTATGATCACGGTCATAAAGAACCAAATTGTGGCCCAGAGCTAAATGTAGTCCTTTTCCTCAGGAAACATGAGAGAGGGAATCCAGAAAGTCCAAGGAGAAATCTCTGTGCATCTCCCAAGCTCTATGATCCCGGACATAAGAAACCAAAGCTCCAGGTCAGGGAACCGAAGTGTGGCCCAGAGTAAAATGTTCCAGAGACAGACTAACTGTCTCATGATGAAACAGTAGAGGCTTTGGCAAACCTCTTCATAAGTAGAAAGGCAACCCATGGTGGATGGGTAGCCAAGTTTACTTATCTGGACGATGGGTGGGTTAGGTCCCACGTTGATGCCGGTCCATGTTTCAGGGCTTATTTCAGTCCCTGTTCGGGCGCCATATGTTGTTTTCAACCAGTTATGTTGTTTTCGCCGGGCTGGCTTCA
Organism: Erinaceus europaeus; assembly: GCF_950295315.1. Taxonomy (NCBI): domain Eukaryota; kingdom Metazoa; phylum Chordata; class Mammalia; order Eulipotyphla; family Erinaceidae; genus Erinaceus; species Erinaceus europaeus. The sequence continues at coordinate 53,853,584 of NC_080176.1, forward strand.
CGGGCGGGTAACAGACAACCAGGGACTCATGGTTGAGCTGTAGGCAGCATCTCTTTATTCATGCAGGACGCAGCACAATCTAAGCTGAGCTGAGCTAAACTAAAGGTACAGTACCGTAAAACTCACAATGCTGTCTTTATATATACTTGCCAAGTAAGGTGGAAACAGGATGTGACATAGAGAGGGTGGAGAGAAAAGTGACTGGTGAAAATCAGAGTGTGACAAAGAGGGGGCAGATTAGGCGAGAATCCTATCACTAAACTACAAATGCCCTGGAGGGAGGGTGGAACTTGTTAACAGTGGTTATGTAAATAGAATGAAGTGGTTATGTAAATAGAATAGTGTTAAGCAGGGGGGATTTAAACCAAATGAAACAGAAGGGGTCTCATGCATACCAACAATACCCAACCAAAAAGAGGTATGTATGCCTATGTTCATAGCAGCACAATTCATAATAGCTAAAACCTGGAAGCAACCCAGGTGCCCAACAACAGATGAGAGGCTGAGAAAGCTGTGGTATATATACACAATGGAATACTATACAGCTATCAAGAACAATGAACCCACCTTCTCTGACCCATCTTGGACAGAGCTAGAAGTAATTATGTTAAGTGAGCTAAGTCAGAAAGATAAAGATGAGTATGGGATGATCCCACTCATCAACAGAAGTTGAGAAAGAAGATCTGAAAGGGAAACTAAAAGCAGAATCTGACTAAATTGTAAGTAGGGCATCAAAGTAAAAACTCTGTGGTAAGGGGTAGACATGCAGCTTCCTGGGCTTGTGGGGGTTGGAGGTGGGTGGGTGGGATGGGACATAGTCTTTTGGTAGTGGCAATGGTGTTTATGTACACTCCTAGTAAAGTGCAGTCATGTAAATCACTAGTTAATTAATATGAGGGGGAAAATTAATTGTATATCTCGAAGTTTTTAAAACACAGACTGAGTCTTTCTAATATATAGACTGAGTCTCCCTAATATTTGATATACAGACTCTCTCGAAAGCCTAGACCACGTAGATCAGAAGCAACCAATGGCATAGCTACATACAAGATACTGGGTACTATACAGCAAACCCTAACAAAAGGACTTTTCAAAGTTAACCTAATTACCAAATAATGTAATGATAACATTAACCATCCATTGTCTTTTTGAACCCTGAGACAACAGGAACTTCACATCTCCATTACAGAGCCTATATTTCCCCCAGTCTTGGAACCTTAGGATAGGGTCCACTTTCTCTCATGCCTCTCCCAATCCATATCAAATAATATTGCATCTGCCAATTGAAACCTAATCAACACAACGATTGCCACCTCAACATGCTTCAGCTCAGACTGTGTCCAGAGACTTCAGGTGTGGAATGACAATCCTTCAGCTTTATTACTTGGGTGAGACCTTTCCTTTCATAATATTCTCTAAATCCCATCCCAGGTGGTTCACTTTCTAACAAAGTCCCAAAACCTACATATAGACCAGGTTCTATGAGAGAGAGCATATGTTCACACTTATCCATAAACTAGTGCAAAATATATACCTGAAAGCAGAAGTACACTGGAGTTTGCAGTGAGTACCCCCCTAACACTTCCTCTCCACTATTCCTACCTTTGGGTCCATGATTGCTCAACAATTTGTTTGGCTTTGTATGTTAACTCTCTTCTCAGCCACCAGGTTCCAGATGCCATCAGGATACCAGCTAGGCTTCCCTGGACTGAAGACCCCACCAATGTGCCCTGGAGTTCTGCTTCCCCAGAGACCCACCCTACTAGGGAAAGAGAGAGGCAGACTGGGAGTATGGACCGACCAACTAGTCAACGCCCATGTTCAGCGGGGAAGCAATTACAGAAGCCAGACCTTCCACCTTCTGCAACCCACAATGACCCTGGGTCCATGTTCCCAGTGGATAGAGAATGGGAAAGCTATCAGGGGAGGGGATGGGATATGGAGATATGGTGGTGGGAACTGTGTGGAGTTGTACTCCTACCCTATGGTTTTGTTGATTTATCCTTTCTTAAATAAAAAATAAATACAAAAAAAAATAGAAAGAAAAAATGGCTGTTGGGACTTGTGGATTCTTAGTACCCACACTAAGCCTCAGCAATATCCATAGTGGCAGAGGAGAAAAGAAAGAAAGAAAGAAAGAAAGAAAGAAAGAAAGAAAGAAAGAAAGAAGGAAGGAAAATGAATGAAACAAATGACAAAGGACAAAAGAGAAGAAGAAAGGGAGTAAGGGATAAAGAGAGAAAGAAAAACAAGAGAAAAAAAGAAAGCTGTAGGATATGATATCTTAATTTAAAAAATGTAATCTAGGGAGTTGGACGGTAGCTCAGCAGGTTAAGCACACATGGAGTGAAGTGCAAGAACTGGCAAAAAGATCCTGGTTCCACCCCACATCTTCCCATCTGCAGGCGAGTCACTTCACAAGCAGTAAGGCAGGTCTGCAGGTCCTTTTTCTCCCTCTCTGTCTTTCTCTCTCTCTGTCTTCCCCTCCTCTCTCCACTTCTCTCTGTCCTGTCCAACAACAAAGACATCAATAACAACAACAATAATAAATACAACAATAAAACAACAAGGGCAACCAAAGGAAATAAATAAATATTTAAAAAGTGAAATCTAATAAATTTTATTAAAACATAATGGTTGACTAAGGAAACAATAAAATAAAAACCCAATAAGTTAATCACAGAAAAAGAAATAAAAATATTTATTCAAGATCTTGAGATAGAAAACAACATTTTTTTCTGACAAAGGAACTGCTGAGAAGATGGAGAAACATTAAGGAATACTTTCTTGATCCACAAACACACTTGCTAGTATATATTGACTACTCTGATAGTTGTTCTCACACCATACGAAAATTTCATATTTTTCCCCACAGCTGGACTTCACCACACTGGGAAATATATATGTGCTGGTCCCTGTTTGGGGCGCCAGATTTGTTGGGCTAGCTTTGCAGGTGGAAGACAACCAGGGACTCATGGCTGAGCTGGGTAGCAGTATCTCGTTTATTAATGAGATACATCGCCTTTTATGCATCTCTTCACCAGAAGTGGCTTCTTCTTCTTCTAGCATTTGCCCTTCTTCCCTAGCCAGTCAACAGCATCAGGTTGAGCCTGATGTAAAGTTTCGAGACCTCCTTTGAATCTGGAGAGGTGGCAGTCGTTGACTATGTGGGTCATAGTCTGTCTGTAGCTGCAGGGGCAGTTCGGGTCGTCTCTGGCTCCCCAGCGATGGAACATAGCGGTGCACCGGCCATGGCCTGTTCGATAGTGATTGAGGAGAGCCCAGTCATAACGTGCTAGGTCAAAGCCGGGTTGACGCTTGCAGGGGTCTGTGATGAGGTGTTTGTTCTTTACCTCAGCTGACTGCCAGCTCTGTTTCCAAGAGACTGGAACAGAGAAGTTCAGTGTAGGCATAGGGGAACAGATTGGGTGACGAGACGTCAAGCGTTGAACAGGGTGGGCGAAGATATCCGCGTATATTGGCAGGTCCGGTCGAGCGTAGACGTGGGAAATGAACTTAGATGATGCCACATCCCGACGAATATCTGGTGGGGCGATGTTGCTAAGAACTGGCAGCCATGGAACCGGGGTGGAACGGATGGTTCCAGAAATTATCCTCATGGAGGAATATAATTTGGAATCGACCAAGTGGACATGGGGGCTAGGGAACCATCCTGGGGCACAGTATTCTGCAGTGGAATAGCATAATGCCAGAGATGATGATTGCAGTGTGGAAGCGCTCACGCCCCATGAGGAGCTGGCCAGTCTTGCAATGATGTTATTCCTCACGCCCACCTTTGCTGCAGTTTTTATGAGATGATTGTGAAATGACAGAGTGCGATCGAGAGTAACCCCAAGATAGACTGGCTGGGCTTCATGCCGGATTCTTGTATCGCCAAGCTGCACATTAAGCTCACGCGAGGCCGAGGCATGGTGTAGATGGACAACAGATGATACCGTTTTTCCAGTGCTAGGGATTAGTCGCCATTTTTTACAGTAATCAGATATCAGAGACATGTTTTTCGTGTTTCCTCGAGGATGTCGAACTTGGATGCCTGAGTTGCACAGCAGATGTCATCGGCGTAGATGAACCTCCTTGAAGAACTTTCTGGGAGGTCATTGATGTAAATATTAAATAGCATAGGAGCCAGAACAGAGCCCTGGGGGAGGCAGCCTCTTCGACCTTCTACGACTCCATTGCTATTGGAACTATTCAGCTCGTCAACGTATATAAGCCTCCCAGTGCCTCATGGGATAACGAGGTCCTGCCTAGCCCGAATCACCCAGCCGATTACATTGGAGACTTTAATAGTCATCACCAAGACTGGGGATATTCCTCCACTCGTGCTGACGGCTCTATCTTAGCCAACTGGGCTTCAGCAAATGACCTCTCCATATTATACAATCCCAAACAGCCAGGCTCTTTTCACAGTACTAGATGGAATAAAGACTCGTCACCCGACCTGTGCTGGATTAGCACAGTCAACAGCCAAGCCTTTCCCACTACGAGACAAGTTCTCAAGATCTTCCCGCACAGTCATCACCGCCCAGCTATCATCCACATTTGTCTCCAGCTCCCACTGATTCTGTGCTCGGAGAAACTAAGATGGAACTTTTGGAAAGAAAACTGGCGTCTGTTCAGTGATCTTACCAACAAATCTATTCCTGCAGTTCCAATTAACTCTATCCCCTCTGAAGATTCCTACAGGCGCTTCCGCCAAGCCATCTTCAAAGCAGCTTCCCAAGCCATTCCTCGTGGGAGACGTGCTAACTATACACCTTGTCTTGATGCTGAATGCGAGCAACTACTAAAGCAGCATTATGAGTCGGGCGACCCAGATGTGGCTGACCATCTCATTGCCTCCCTGGATGCAGCACGCCAAGCCCGCTGGCAACAACTCACGGAAAGTCTGAACTTCACCCACTCAAGTAGGAAGGCCTGGAAGCTTCTTCACAGACTGGGTGCCGGTAGCCAACCCTGTTGTTAATTATTTGGTGGCTCCTGCCGGGCGGGCTGGCTTCACAGGCGGGTAACAGAGACGCGGAGACAACAGCTGGGCAGGGAAGCTGTATTTCTTTATTCAAGAACAACGATTCATAAACTAAGACAAACTAATCACCAAACAGAACTCTGCTGTCTCTTTGTGGTGGCGCAAGCACTCTCTCTTACTCTTGAACTCAAGAACTCTCCAACTCTGGAACTCTGGAACTCTCTTACTGGGGAACCCTCTGAAACTCTTCCACTGTGGAACTGTCTCTTACTCTGTAACTCTGAAACTCTCGAACTCAGGAACCCTCTGTCGGGGTTCCTTGGGGAACGGGGCCAAGCGGGCCGTGAAATTAACTGGACTGATCCAATACTCTTGGCGGGGGAGAACTAGAACCCAATGTAAAGCATACAACACAACCCGCTCCTGTCTCCCATCCTCCCGTATCTCCAAACTCAGTGGCCAGTCACCTAACTCAAGTTGGATGTGCTAAGATCGACCCAGTCTGGAAAAGAGAAATTTCCCATGAGTGGTCATCCCACTTCAGGTTATCTTGTCCACCTCCAAAAATCTCTCCCTTTACACTGTCTGAACTGGAAGACACTTTGAAGAGGGTTGAACCGGGAACAGCTGCTGGCTATGATAACATCACCCCAGAACTCATTCTTAACCTGGGCCCCGCGGCAAAGAAGTGGCTCGCTTTATTCCTGTCCCACATCTTGGAATCTGAGTCTATGCCCAAAGTTTGGCGTTGTGCGAAGATTATAGCGGTTTTGAAACCAAAGAAAGACCCAACACTGGCCGCCAGCTATAGACCAATTTCTCTCCTCTCCACGTGTTACAAACTCCTTGAGAGGCTGCTTCTGTCACGTTTTTCTCATCTTACAGAGAAATTCCTATCACCCGCCCAGGCTGGTTTCTGCCCAGGAAGATCTACCTGCGAACAAGCCCTGGCCCTTTCAACTTACATTGAAAATGGATTCCAGAAGAATTTAAAGACGGGTGCTGTCTTTGTTGATCTCACAGCAGCCTATGACACGGTCTGGCACCGTGGTCTCCTAGTCAAGATCTCAAGATGTCTGCCTCCATGGGTGGCCAACACTATATCATTTCTTCTCCAAAACAGAAGATTCCAGGTACATCTGGGTGACAAGTCTAGCAGATGGAGACCAGAAGTGGCAAGGAAAAGGAAATGACTAGGAGAGGCGGTGAAGCAAAAAAAAAGAGCGTAAACATAACATAGAAAGCTTCCATCTAACCAGTGGGGATTAAACCAATACCCTGCAGTCAGGGCGGGACCCAGGTAAAACAGTGATTATGTAAATAGAACACATTATAAGTAATACAAGGGAACCTAATGTGATGATCAAAACAGAAGGCCTTATAAGCGGAATTTAGAATCATTGCAACATACATATATATATATATATATATATATATATATATATATATATATATATATATATAAAAATTCAGAGAGGGAGAAAGAGCAAGGGAGAGTGAAGGAGAGGCAGAGAGAAGATAGAGGCAAATATATGGAGAGACACCACATTCCCAGAATTTCTTCCAGTGTCATAGTAAGGGAGATACATTTGAACTATACATAATGTATGAGAATAGTTTGAATTAAGTGTTAATCTGTATATTGAAAAGGTACTAATAGGGGCCTTGGCAGTGGTGCACCTGGTTTGGTTACATGTTACATTGCTCAAGGATCCAGGTTCAAGCCTCAGGTCCCCACATGCAAACACAAGCTTCATGAAACAATGCTGCTGGTATTTTTTTTCCTTCTCTCTTTCCTTCTCTCTCTGTGTTCTCCTTCCCTCTCAATTTCTTTCTGTCTCTATTCACAAGTAATAGTTAAATACATTTACAAAAGAAAAAATAACAGATGGATACACTAAATAGATAAGTTTGCTGTAAGACTGACCTACAAAATAATGAAGATTGAGGTATGAGATTTATATTTCCAGTAAACCTTATAGTATTAAAGTCCAACCCAAATTCAAATAAACAATATTTTAGTATGCCATCTAGAAAATAATCAATTAGGGGCCAGGTAGTGGTGCACCTGGTTGAGCACACATATTACTAAGCCCCAATCCCAAGTGTAGGGGAATCGATTCACTGGTGGTGAAGCTGTGCTGTAGGTGTTTCTGTCAATATCTCCTTTTCCTCTTCAGTTTATTTGTCTTATCAACTTAAAAAAATAATGAAGGATTAAAAAAAAAGAAAATAAGTATGCACACACATATAAAGAGAAAGTCAGTGTTTTATTACAGTCTTTTATCAGTCTTCATCAGAATGATTGAAGCCTTTTTTTTTTTCTCCTCCAGGGTTATCACTGGGGCTTGGTGACTGCACTAATGCACTATGAGTCCTCTGCTCCTTGTGGCCATTTTCTCCATTTTATCGGATAGGACACAAAGAAATTGAGAGGAAAGGGGGAGAGAGAAAGAGAGACACCTACAGATCTACTTCATCACTTGTGGAGCATCCCTGCTACAGGTGGGGAGGAGGGAGCTCAAAACTGGATCCTTAAGCAGGTCCTTGTGTTTAGTACTATATGTGCTTGACCAGGTGGGTGTACCACTGCCCAGCCTCCTTGAACAAAGCCTCTTAATACTTATTTGATCAATCTGTTTTTAGTTTACTGATCCAGGTGTTAAAATTTCATTTATAAATTAACACTCAGTAAGGAACAACTACTCTTCTTTTCATAAAGAAAATAGTCCAATGTAATCTACTTGCCATTGGGTAGCTAGCTGAACATCCTGGACTGTGGGGTCATATTTCTTAGATATGCATTGATTATTTGTTTTCAAGTTCATCAGTTAAGTTTTCTATATTTCACATAGGAGTGTAATCATACGGTAGTTGTCCTTTAACTCCTTACTTACCTCACTAAGAATTATATCCAGTTCTATTCATTTTATCTCACAGGTCACACTATCAGCTTTTTATCAGCTTTTTTTTTTTTTTTTTTTTTTTGCTGAGTAGTACTCCACTCAATATATACCCCATAACGTTTTTATCCTGTCACCTGTTGAAGGGGATTTTATTTGTTTCACTATTTTATCTACTGAGAAGAATACAGCTATGAATATGTGGGTGCATATGTTCCTTAAAATCAGTGTCTTCATGTCTTTTTGATAAATGCCTATGAGCAAAATTTCTGAATCATAAAGTATTCTTATTTGTAGTTGTTTAAAGGTTCTCCAGACTGTTCTCCATATGGCTACACCAGTTTGCATTTCCACCAGCAGCATAATAGTGTGCCTCTTTCTCCACATCCTCCCTAAAACTTAACCTTTCCTGTTTTATTGATGAAGCCCATTCTCACAGGTATGAGGTGGAATCTCAATGTAGTTTTAATCTGCATCTTTTAAGGATGAGTGAAGAGGAGCATTTCTGCCGAGGTCCATGGGCCATGCATATCTCTTCTCTAGAGAACTATCTATTTGTATCTCCTTATCACATTTTTTTGGGTATTCTGTTTCTTTTTGCTGAGATGGATGAGAATTTTTTTAAATATATGTTTGATATTAGGTAGAGTATTCTCTCAATGGAACTTACTAAAGGAAGGTATGTTTAGGGAACTTGTATACTAAGATAAGGACAGAGGTTGAAGGTATCAGGTAAAGATGCCTGAACAGCAAAAGAGAAAGAAGTTGCCAAATACTTTAGAAACAAGGCATCTATCTTTTATACTAGAAAAATTACATGGTTAGAAACAAGCTAGAAGGGAGTCAGGCAGTGGCACAGCGGGTTAAGCACATGTAGCGCAAAGCACAAGGACCGGCATAAGGATCCTGGTTCAAGCTCCCAGATTCCCCACCTGCAAGGGAGTCCCTTCACAGGCGGTGAAGCATGTCTTCAGGTGTCTATCTTTCTCTCCCCTTGTCTTCCCCTCCTCTCTCCATTTCTCTCTGTCTTATCCAACAACAACAACATCAATAACCACAACAATGTTAAACAACAAGGGCAACAAAAGGGAAAATAAATAAATATTTTTTAAAAATTAAAAAACGAAACAAGCTAGAAGAACTATTGATAGTATAAAGAACAATTTAAGAAATTACATGTCTAAACAAAATTTCTGATGGGGCTAAATTTATTTATGTTTATTGTATCTATGTAATTGCAGATGCTAGAGAAAAAAAATCTAGGTAGACTGTGATTATCATATTTCTTTTATTTTTTTTTTCCTTTTTTACTTATAAAAAGGAAACACTGACAAAACCATAGGATAAGAGGGGTACAACTCCATATAATTGCCACCACCAGAACTCCGCATCCCATCCTCTCCCCCGATAACTTTCCTATTATTTAACCCTCTGGAGTATGGACCCAGGGTCACTATGGGATGCAGAAGGTGGAAGGTCTAGCTTCTGTAATTGCTTCCCTACTGAACATGGGCATTGACAGGTCAATCCACACTCCAAGTATGCCTTTCTTTTTCCCTAGTGGGGTGGGGCTCTAAGGAATCAGAGTTCCAGGACACATTGGTGGGGTTGTCTGTCCAGGGAAGTCTGGTTAGCATCATGCTGGCATCTGGAACCTGGTGGCTGAAAAGAGAGTTAACATACAAAGCCAAACAAATGGTTGACCAGTCATGAATCTAAAGGCTGGAATAGTTCAGATGAAGAGTTGGGGGTTCCTCCATCTTGTAGATAGCTAGTAGGCATATTTTAGTTATAGTCTAGAGGGTCTGTGGCTATACTGTTTTTGTTTGTTTGTTTTCCTTGAGCCTGAAATCTGATATGCAGGTGGATCCAAGTTTTTGTCTGGAGAGATTATGTCATGGCTGGAAAAAAGACCTGAAAGCTGGATCAGGGAAGAAAGTAATGTGGGAAAGTGGTATAAATATTGTTGATTGTGATTATCATATTTTCTAGAGAATCAACTGACTTATTGAATCCTACTGCAGTTAAGAGATATGAAACAAATATAGAAAACTTAAGACATGTTCAAGTATGCCAACCACCAAGTCTATCACTAACAGGAAAAAAAAAAAAAAAGAAGATGACGGGGTCTCTCCGTGCTACGCCATGTTAGCGTACACATCGCTGTGTACAAGGACCAGGGGTTCAAGCTCCTGGTCCAGTCCCCACCTGTAAGAGGGAAACTTCACAAGTGTAGTCGCAATGCTGCTGGTGTTCCTCTTTCTGTCTCCCTCTCTATTGCCCTCTTACTTCTCAATTTCTCTGTATCTGTATCAAAAAAGGAAAGATTGGAAGAGGGAGAGAAAGAAAAGAAACAGAAAGGAAGAGAGGAAAATAAAGTAGAAAAAAAAGAAAGAAAAAACTCTATAGAAGTAATGACATCTGGGGACCCAAGGAATGGCACACCTGGTTTAGAGCACATGCTACTATACTTAACCTACAGGAGGAAAGCTTCATGAGCAATGAAGCAGTGCTGCAGGTATATTTCTTCCCTCCTCCCTCCCTTCCTTCCTTCCTTCCTTCCTTCCTTCCTTCCTTCCTTTCCTTTCTTTCTGTCACTTGTCTCTCTGTCCTAACAAATAAAACTAACATAAAATGCAAAAAAGCAATTAAAATAAAGAAATTCTTATAATTCCACTGTTTTATGTAATATTTTATTTACTTATTTATTTATTTAATATTTTAGTATGAAATAGAGGCTAGAGAACACTTCTAATCTTGCTTATGCAATGAAAATGGCCAAATCTACATGCAAATTGGAGCCTCTGTCTGCTGAGCACCTCCCTCATGCTTCATCACTGCCTGAATTAAACCTTCGCTTTTCAGACTTTACCAGCACTGCAAATTATCAAGAGACTTTATTCAAATACGTGCTTCCATGTTCTGCCTCCACAGTTTTTAATTCAGTATATTTGTATAAAGCCCTAGTAATGTGTGGTTTAAATAAAATTTCAGGTAAAACAGCAACCACAATTTGAGAACCCCTCAAATAGATTGAGATTTCCAACTATCAGTAACAAGTATTGGTCCAAAATCATCGATTTTAAATAAACACATGTTAGAAAACACAAGAGAGAAGAATACAGATTTGCCTAAAGACTATTTTTCATGGGATTTGGATGTCTGAAATGCTATTGAATTTACAAATTCTCACCTGAACATAACTAGGACACCCAGAAAAATCTTTCAACTCTGTGGATGAGATTCCTCTCTGTGCCTGTAATAACTGCCAAACACATCCTTCAGTATAAATCTACCCAGTCTTATTTTTTTACCCACATGTTAACATGTCATTACTGTCTTTTCATGAAATTAAAAATTGTTCTTTAAAATTTCTTGATTTTTTTCAGTAGTGTGTCTGAATTTGCCTAAAAATTCTTAACATATCTTTGATACAAGGAACGACATTGACAATAAGATCATGAACAGAGGTAATGAAAGTCAGAGCTGGCACGCTACCCCATCTGGAAATGTGCTATTCTGCCATGCGCGAAGCCCACTGTTGTTGTAATTTTCGTTACTATTGCTATTATTATTTTATTGGGAGCTAATAGGTTGCAATACATTTGTTAATACATCAATATAATTTTGCATCTCCCCATTATAGATGTCTGCAAAACATTCTCACACAGGCTTCTGTCTTTTTCTGGGACCCACTTTTGAGTCTGGCACCCAAAGGCACTGTGGGCAGCACTGGTCTGATGGTTTCTTCTCCTTTCTCCTTCTCTTTTTCTATATTTATTTTATATAAATATATATATTTATTTTACTTTTAATGTATTACTTGTATTTGATAAAACAGAGAGATTAAGAGGAAGAGAGCCACCCATAGCACTGCTTCAGAACTAGTGAAACTTCTCCCCTACAAGTAGGAACTGGGACTTGTGCATTGTAGCATTTGCTCTCTGGTGGGTATGCCACCACTGGGCCCCTGTCTCTATATTGCTATCTCGAAAAGTTGTCCCATTACAGTGATGACCCGGTGTGGGTGTGAAAAAATGAAGAAAAGTTATACCCAATCACATTTCCTTAAGGATTAACATAAGCCAAAACTCACTTTTACTAAGAGTGGCAATGAAGCAGGTGTCTAGCATTAATTCATATAGTCCTGTGACATTAATGATAGTCTGGTGGCTTCATTCCCAAGCACCTCTTTGCACAGTCATACCAAGATATGAATTAATACAGAGAAGTTCCTGTATGACTGGGGATTTTTGCTTAATTAATATCATCATAATGGCAGCAGGGGGCTCTAAATTTTCTATGTCAAGTTTCATAAAGTTTCAATAGAGTAATGAGTGTCATAAGATGAGTCATTTGCCTAGGAGAACCTAAATAAGACTTAGAGGCAGTATTCACCATGAAAATGAGGTTATGCAAAGATATTGACTGAGGAAGATATTAGATGCACCAAATTTTAGTATTTAAAGATGGACATTCCAGTGCTAAATTCTGAAAATGAATTTGTCTTCTTTAATATTTTCTTTCTTTATTTTGGATAGAAACAGAGAAATTGAAAGGAAAGGGGGAAATAGAGACAGACACTTGCAGGACCTTTTTATCACTCATGAAGCTTCCTCTCTGCAGATGGGGCCTGGGGATTTAAACCTGGGAAATTGTGCACTATAATGTGCCCCCTCATTTTTTTTTCTTTTTATGAGAGCACTGCTCAGCTCTGATTTATAGGGATTGAACCAGGGACTTTGGATCCTCAGACATGAAAGTCTTTTGCATAACCATTATACCATCTCCCCACCCCTAATTTATTAAGAATTTGTACTAAGTCTGGTCCATACTCTAACAGAAAAACAATGTGTTTACTTGATATGCCCTTTATTGTCAATGTTTCTTTTGAATAGATGGTTAAAATCATCACTGTAGGGAGTCCGCAGTAGCACAGAGGGTTAAGCACACGTGGTGCGACGCGAAAGGACCAGCTTAAGGATCCCGGTTTGAGTCCCAGGCTCCCCACCTGCAGGAGAGTCACCTCACAAGCTGTTAAGCAGGTCTGCAGGTGTCTTTCTCTGCCCCTCTCTGTCTTCCCCTCCTCTCTCCATTTCTCTCTGTTCTATCCAATAACAACGACATCAACAACAACAACAATAATAACTACAACAAGGGCAACAAAATTGATTAAATAAATAAACATTTTTAAAAAAATCATCACTGTATCTTGAGTTTTACCTATAAGTGAAAGCATATGATATACTTCCCCCTTTTGGGGTTATTTCACTTGACAGAATTTCTTCCCATTCATCCATGATGAAGCAAAAGAGACTTCACCATTTTGTTTAACCATAAGTTGTGTTTCAATGTGTATATATGCCACAATTTTCTTGATCAACAAAGACAAAAACAAAAAAAGTAAAACCAAGATTTTGTGTAGGTATTGGGCTAAAGAAAAGAACTCTGGGGAAAGAGGGCAATGAAGAGGATGGAAGGGGTCTTGTGGCTCTGGTGTATGATGGTAGAAAAGGACCCTAGTGGAGTCTGGTTGTAGCGCAGCGGGTTAAGCGCAGGTGCGCAGGTGGTGCAAAGTGCAAGGTCCTGCGTAAGGATCCCAGTTCCAGCCCTGGCTCCCCACCTGCAGGGGAGTCGCTTCACAAGGGGTGAAGGAGGTCTGCAGGTGTCTATCTTTCTCTCCCTCTCTGTCTTTCCTTCTCTATTTCTCTCTGCCCTATCCAACAACAATGAAAACAATAATAACTACAACAATAAAACAAGAAGGGCAACAAAAGGGAATAAATAAATTACTTAAAAGGAAAAGGAAAGGACCCAAGTTGGAGATGAGATTGCTTTGAAGATACCTATCATAATGAGATGAGAAATGTTACCCATATGTTGCTAACTATAAAGTGATTAGAAAAAAAATAATTAATAAACCATCCTTGTATGACCTGTATGCAAGATATTGCCCAATAGCTTTCTAGATATGGAGGAAGACACATATTTAAAGAATACATGTTAGGATGGGAGAATAGCGGAGAATAGCATAGTGGTTACACAAAAGAATTTCAGGCCTGTGGTTCTGAAGTCCCAGGTTCAATCCTTGGATTACCATAAATAAGCTAAAAGCTGAGTTGTACTTTGAGAAGAAGAATGAGAGGGAGAGGGAGGAAAAGGGGGAGGGGATGCCATTCCCTCTAAATTCTTAGATTTACTTTCCTTGTTTTTTTTTTCTATTTTTTAAATATTTATTTATTCCCTTTTGTTGCCCTTGTTTTATTGTTGTAGTTATTGTTGTTGTTGTTGATGTCGATGTTGTTGGATATGACAGAGAGAAATGGAGAGAGGAGGGGAAGACAGAGGGGGGAGAGAAAGATAGACACCTGCAGACCTGCTTCACAGCCTGTGAAGCGACTCCCCTGAGGTGGGGAGCCGGGGCATGGAACCTGAATCTTTACTCAAGTCCTTCCTTGGGCTTTGTGCCACGTGCGCTTAACCCACTGCGCAATGACCTGACCCCCCCCCTTTATTTATTTTTATCTTTAGAGTTGTCAGTGTAATTTCATACTATTGATTATTTGCTTCAGATTTTTTTCTTGTCTCAAGTTGGCAGTATCATTAAACCTTCTTGTTATACTTTATGACTTCTGTTCTACCTTTATATTATATCCTTTCTATAGTCCTTATTAGTAAAACCCTTCAAAATAAACAGTCTTCTTGGCTATGGTCTTCATCTTCTACTCTACAGCATTATATATATTGCCACAATTTATTATATTATTTTCAAGGCAATAGAACCAAAGAAGAATATTAGGAATCTAGAAAGTAAAGATGTAGACCTAAAATACTTGAGTCATGTAACAACAATCTGTTCTAACTCTGTACTTTATGTGAGCAAAACTAGTCACCACTTATGCTACTGACAATTAAAACACTTTAGTTGATTAAATTCCCATCAAATGTATTTTTTTTTTTTTTGCAGTTAAAACTCTATTTCAGGGGTCGGGTAGAATGTGTAAGGATCCTAGCTCAAGACCTTTATCTCCATATGCAGATGTGAGGGGAGGGAAGTTTCATGAGTGAATACTAAAGATTGTCTTTCTTTCTTTCTTTCTTTATTTCTTTCTTTCTTTCTTTCTTTCTTTCCTTCCTTCCTTCCTTCCTTCCTTTTTCCCTTCCTTTCTCTCTTTCTTTGTTTTTTTCTTTCCTTCTTCACCTCTATCACTCTGTCTCACACTCTTTATTGAAATAAAACTGAAAAAGTATCAAAATGGTGGAGTTGCTATGAAGGCACCAAGACCCAGAAGTAACCCTAGTTGTAAAAAGAAAATTATCATCAACATATCAAACTTGAAAATGGAAGTATATGCTATATTATTGTGTACAATTATATTATGATGTAAAATTTCAACTACTGTCATTTTTACTATTCTTTGAAGATATCTAAAGCCATTTAAAATTTCATTTATGTATTTGGAATAATTCACAGACCAAATGCTAATCTTTAGTATAGTCTCTGAAATTGTTTCATAATCTCACAAGTCACTTGAAAATATCTAAAGAAACCTTAAATAGATTATTTATGGAGAACATTTTATTGGAAGGAGCCTTGGTATATTTGTAAGGTTATCAGAGAGACATATAAAGTTATCAGCTTAAAAATTAACTCCTAGTAGCACAGCAGGTTAAGCACACGTGGCGCAGAAAGCAAGGACAGGCATAAGGATGCCGGTTTGAGCCCCTGGCTCTCTACCTGCACAGGAGTCGCTTCACAGGCAGTGAAGTAGGTCTGCAGGTGTCTATCTTTCTCTCCTCCTCTCTGTCTTCCCCTCCTCTCTCCATTTCTCTCTGTCCTATCTAACAACGATGACATCAATTACAACAATGACCATAACAATAACAACAATAAAAAACAAGGGTAACCAGCAGCAACAAATGCTGAAGAGGTTGTGGGGACATAGGAACCCTTTTACATTGCTGGTGGGAATGTACATTGGTCAAGCCTCTGTGGAGAGCAGTCTGGAAAACTCTCAGAAGGCTAGACATGGTCCGTCCATATGATCCAGTAATTCTTCTCCTGGGGTTATACCCCAAGGACTCCATAACACCCAACCAAAAAGAGGTGTGTACTCCTATGTTCATAGCAGCACAATGCATAATAGCTAAAACCTGGAAGCAACCCAGATGCCCAACAACAGATGAGTGGCTGAGAAAGCTGTGGTATATATACACAATGGAATACTATGCAGCTATCAAGAACAATGAACCCACCTTCGCTGACCCATCTTGGACAGAGCTAGAAGGAATTATGTTAAGTGAGCTAAGTCAGAAAGATAAAGATGAGTATGGGATGATCCCACTCATCAACAGAAGTTGAGGAAGAAGATCTGAAAGGGAAACTAAAAGCAGGACCTGACCAAATTATAAGTAGGGCATCAAAGTAAAAACCCTGTGGTAAGGGGTAGACATGCAGCTTCCTGGGCCAGTGGGGGGTGGGAGTGTGTGGGAGGGATGGGTCACAGTGTTTTGGTGGTGGGAATGGTGTTTATGTACACTCCTAGTAAAATGTAGTCATATAAATCACTAGTTAATACGAGGGGGAAAATTGATTGTATGTCTCAAAGCTTTTCAAAACACAAACTGAATCTTTTCAATATATAGGCTGTGTAATTGATATGCAGACTTTTTCAAAAGCCTAGACCAAGTAGATCAGAAGCAACCAATAGCGCAGCTATATACAAGATACTGGGTACTGTACAGCAAACCCTAACAAAAGGACTCTTCAAAGTTAACCCAATTACCAAATAATGTGATGATAACATTAACTATCGATTGTCTTTTTGAACCCTAAGACAGCAGGAACCTCACATCTCCACTATAGAGCCTCTACTTCCCCCAGTCCTGGAACCCTTGAATAGGGCCCACTTTCCCATATGCCTCTCCCAATCCATATCAAATAATATTGCATCTGCCAATCACAACCTAAACAACACAACGATTGCCGCCTCAACATGCTTCACTTCATACTGTGTCCAGAGACTTCACGTGTGGAATGACAACCCTTCAGCTTCATTACTCGGGTGAGACCTTTCCTTTCATAGTATACTCTAATTCCATCTCAGGTGGTTCACTCTCTAACAAAGTCCCAAAACCTAGATTATACACCAGTTTCTGTGAGAGAGAGCATGTGTTCACACGTATCCATAAACTACTACAAAATATATACCTGAAAGTAGAAGTATACTAGAGTTTGCAGTGAGTACCCCCCTAACACTTCCTCTCCACTATTCCAAGCTTTGGGTCCATGATTGCTCAACAATTTGTTTGGTTTCACATGTTAACTCTCTTTTCAGTCACCAGGTTCCAGATGTCATCAGGATGCCGGCCAGGCTTCCCTAGACTGAAGACCCCACCAATGTGTCCTGGAGCTAGGCTTCCCCAGAGACCCACCCTACTAGGGAAAGAGAGACGCATACTGGGAGTATGGACCAACTAGTCAACGCCCATGTTCAGCGGGGAAGCAATTACAGAAGCCAGACCTTCTACCTTCTGCAACCTACAATGACCCTGGGTCCATGCTCCCAGAGGGATAGAGAATGGGAAAGCTATCAGGGGAGGGGGTGGGATATGGAGATTGGGTGGTGGGAATTGTGTGGCATTGTACCCCTCCTACCCTATGGTTTTGTTAATCCTTTCTTAAATAAAAATTTTAAAAAAATTAAAAAAACAAGGGTAACAAAATTGAAAATACATAAACAAATATTAAAAAATTAAAAAGTAACTCCTAAATTTGTTAAATTTTGAATTCTGCCTAAAATTACTTTGGTAGGACCAGGGCAAAAGATTTTTAAAATTTGTTTTCTCTTTTGTTGCTCCCCCTTTTTATTGTTGTTATAGTTATTATTGATATTATTGATGTCATCGTTGTTAGATCAGTCAGAGAGAAATGGAGAGTGAGGGAACAGCAGAGATGGGGAGAGAGAGACACCTACAGACCTGTTTCACCTCCTGTGAAGTGACTTCCCTGCAGGTGGGGAGCTGGGGCTTGAACAGGGATTTTTCTGGAGGTGGGGATCCTGGGGGCTCAAACCGGATCCTTCCGCCTGTCCTTGCTCTCTGTGCACTTAATCCACTGCTACCGCCCGACTCCCCAGAGCAAAGGCTTTTATGGGTCTTATGTGGTCTTCACTCCTAATTTGTTAAATTTTGAATTTTGCCTAAAATTACTTTGGTGGGACCAAAGCAAAGAATTTTATGAATCTCATGTGGCTTTCAGACTTGATATTCGCCCATTCTGTTCTAACTCAAATCATATACAAAGATACATTATGAGAAAACTTCAATTATTAAAATATAAAACCAGCAAGATTATCACAGAATGTATTAATGTCTTGTGTCCTCTGTGTATCATTCCAAGTCTAAGTGTTAATCACTGCTGCAGGGTGTAAACCTTAACTATATAGTGTTGGTGACATGTTGGAATATTTCAAAAAGGTATCTGTAGAATATTTAAAAAGAATCCACCTAATAACCAAAATCAATAATGCAAACTGAATACATTCTAAGGCCATTGAGTTCACTATGATCTGATAGTTTCTTGAATTTATCACATGTAGAGGGACCAGATCTAAACAGGTAGACAGCAAATATTAACATGTAAAAGTACCCAAGTTCAAGATCCAACCATCACATGGGAGCAGCAAAATGGGGAAACTTCTTTAGTCTTTTATTAGTACTGTGGTGTCTCTCCACCTCTCTTTTTGCTTTTCACCCTCTATCTAAAAGAGAAACAATTTTCCTCTGGGAATGGTGGAATCATGGAGGTGCAGAGATCCAGTGATAATCCAGGCATCAAATAAAAGAACTTTTCTCATATGCACCATTTTTTTGAGCACCATTATACATTAATTTTAACACTGCATATTGATGTCCTGGATTCCTAAAATTGCAGAGATATTCTTTTAGTCTTAAGAAAACCAACCATTGGCTTGGAGAGCCTGCATAATGGTTCTTAAGAAAACCAACCATTTTCTCCAATAGGCTGGAAACTCTTCAAGTTTGTTGGAATATGTCTTTCTTTAATAAGCTTAGAGTATTTTCTGCTAAATAATAACAATGGTAGGTACTAAAAAACACTTGAATGAAAGCATAAATTAATTATTTACTTTTTCACCACTATCACTATAATAGTTTTAGAGAGAAATATGTCCAGTGACCACAAATGACTTGGTTGATCTTTTTTATAGTATGCAGAAGCTAGTCATAAATAAATGACCAAATCACAAATTGTAGTGATTCCCAGGAATATTTTTTCATTTGTCAGAATTGCATTTCCATGAAAATGAAAAAAGAGGTAAAAACAAAAATGAACACAAATATGCTGATAAATTTGATAAATTTTCACTAAAAAAATGTAGCAGTGAAACAGCTGAAGCTCAAATGTAGAGAATCATGTCTCCTGAAAATAAATATCCCCCAAGCTCATAAACACCAAGGCTAGTGGTCAGGAATGAACAGATGTTTATTGCCTCATGCACCCTCTGCTACTCTAGGATAATCTCTAAAATATCCCAAATCCAGTTTGAATTTAAATTAGATTCATATTTTCTTTCATAATTATTCCATTAAAAATATCATATGATTAGCCAATTAAATGGAGGAAAAAAATCAGTAGGAAAGCAATCCCCTTTAATATTTTCAATTAAGATGTAGTGTGGCCAATAAAAACGGCTTACATTTTCATTTTATGGGTACCTATGGAGAGCATTATGACACAAATGACTCAGAAGAAGGTAATCGTTTCAAAATATATTGTAGTGGAAGACTGTAAACAGTGCAGTGTGTTAGCTTACAGAGGATGTGATGAAAATATAAAGTTTTTCTCAAAGGGGATTCATGTTTATTTTATAGTCTTTTAGGGTGCTTGTGACTGCCAATTTACAGCATATATTTCTAAAATGCCATGGACTGTTCTCTCTCAGGGAAGGGTGGGAAGGTGAGGATATTACCATTAGGGGATAATATGTTTATAAGGAGAAGAGAGTCGTATAACAACTCCATCCTGTCTGCTGCCTAGATTTGAAATGAAATTTCAACAAAGCACTATACAAAAAAACCTTTTTTTTTCTTATACGACAAAAGAAAAAGCTTGAAAGACTGAGGTACAAGATATCAAATACTGCAAAGAATATGGAAAACATCTGACTCACACAACAACATGGTGGTCCTAAATTTGGACAGTCAAAAACTGACATTTTGTGTGATGGCTTGAGATTGTCTAACTAGATATCAATCTGAATAGTTAGGAATGGTGCTAGAGTGGACCAGATTATATTATAATGGCTCCTCTATAATATGATTATTTGAGTCTAACAGTGATGAAATTCTCATTGTTTGGGGGAAGGTCCTCAAATTCTGCATGCTCCAATTTTTCATCCTACTTTAATTCCAGAGACTTCACGTGTGGAATGACAACACTTCAGCTTCATTACTCGGGTGAGACCTTTCCTTTTATAGTACACTCTAATTTCATCTCAGGTGGTTCACTTTCTAACAAAGTTCCATAACCTAGATATACACCAGTTTCTGTGTGAGAGAGCACATGTTCACACGTATCCATAAACTACTGCAAAATATATACCTGAAAGCAGAAGTACACTAGAGTTTGCAGTAAGTACCTCCCTAACACTTCCTCTCCACAATTCCAAGCTTTGGGTCCATGATTGCTCAACAATTTGTTTGGCTTCGTATGTTAACTCTCTTTTCAATCACCAGGTTCCAGATGCCACCAGGATGCTGGCCAGGCTTCCCTGGATTGAAGACCCCACCAATGTGTCCTGGAGCTCAGTTTCCCCAGAGACCCACCCTACTAGGGAAAGAGAGAGGCAGACTGGGAGTATGGACCGACCAGTCAATGCCCATGTTCAGCGGGGAAGCAATTACAGAAGCCAGACCTTCTACCTTCTGCAACCCTCAATGACCCTGGGTCCATGCTCCCAGAGGGATAGAGAGTGGGGAAGCTATCAGGGGAGGGGGTGGGATATGGAGATTGGGTGGTGGGAATTGTGTGGAGTTGTACTCCTCCTACCCTATGGTTTTGTTAATTAATCCTTTCTTAAATAAAAAAATTTTTTTTTTAAAATTATGTTTAACTTTGACTGAAAGAGGCCATAACAAAGATAATTGTGGAGCAAGACAGACAACATCATCATTGTGAAAAAAAAAATATATATATATATTAATGCCTGGAGCTCTACTGTCTTAGGGTCAATCCCCTATGCCTCCATAATCCAGAGCTACTCATAATCCAGAGCTTTGGTCTCCCTTTATGTCTATATCTTTCTCTGTATTTTTCTCATTGAAATAAAATTAATAGTTAATTAAAATATTCTTTAGGGAGTCAGGTGGTGGCTCAGTGGGTTAAGCGCACGTGGCGCAAAGCGCAGGGACGGGCGTAAGGATCCCAGTTCGAGCCCCCGGCTCCCCACCTGCAGGGGAGTCGCTTCACGGGCGGTGAAGCAGGTCTGCAGGTGTCTATCTTCCTCTCCCCTCTCTCTTTGTCTTCCCCTCCTCTCTCCATTTCTCTCTGTCCTATCCAACAACAAAGCAACGTCAACAATGGCAATAATCACCGCAAGGTGGCTGCAACAACTAGGGCAACAAAAAGGGGAAAAAATGGCCTCCAGGAGCGGTGGATTCATGGTGCAGGCACCGAGCCCAGCAATAACCCTGGAGGGAAAAAAAAAAAAAAATATATATATATATATATATATATATATATATATATATATATATATATTCTTTAAAAATAGTGAGGACCTGAAAGATAATTTACTCAAAAAGAGCCAGCTTTCTCATGCCTGGAACATAGGTTCTAGCCCAACCCTGACCTCCGAACTAGTGGAAAAATAGTGTGGTGATAATTTTCCCTTTCTCCCTGTCTCTGTTCTTTCTTATATCTGAAAAATTTCACCCTGAGCTGAAAGTCCCGGCAATGAAATTTATAAAATAATTTATTGGTTCCTTGAGAACATTTATATAATAAACATTTGTTTAGATATCTATGTAGAAGTTGGCTAATACATCTATTACTATCACTATTTCTATTACTAGTATTACTATTAATTTTTAAAAATATTTGTATTATCTTTATTTATTGGATAGACACAGCCAGAAATTGAGACATTAGGGAAGATAGAGAGGGAGAGAGAAAGAGAGACACCTGCAGTACTGCATCATCGCTTGCAAAGCTTTCCCCCTGCAGGTGGGGACTGGGGGCTTGAACCTAGGTCCTTGAGCACTGTAACATATGCGCTAAATTTTTTAATTGCCACCAAAGAGGATATTGCTCGGGCTTTATGCCCCTACTATGAAATTCCAGAGGAAATTTTTTCCTTTCCTTTTCTTCTTTTTTTAAAATCTCTAATTTATATTAGATAGAACAAAGTAAAGTTGAAAGAGGACAGGGAAATAAAGATGGAGAGAAAGAGACCTGCTTCACTGCTTGTGAAGTGGACCCCCTGCAGATGGAGAGTAAGGGCTCAAACCCAGGCCCTTATGGTTGGTGAGATGTGTGCTTAACAGGGTGTCACCACAAGGCCCCCTCTAACGACTTTTATTATTATATCAGTACAACATTACTCTGTCCTGGCTTACCATGGTGATAATGTGTGACTGATCCTGAGATCTCAGAGCCTCAGAATCACAGACATAAAATGTGTTTGTATAACTCCTATGCAGTCTCCCTAGTTACAGACCAAAGTACTGAGACATATGAAAAAAAAAAAAAGATAGAAAATTCATTTAAACAGCTATGCATTAAAATACAAGAAAGTAAAATCATAAAATTCTGATTAAAATTTTCTTTATCATGTGTGAGATATTATACAAAATTTAAATATTTATGTCTTATTCTTTTATTTGCATTGGCATTGTCAATAGAACCAACAAAGCTTTCTATCTATCAGATGGGAGGAATATGGGATGTAGTCACTACGTGCAGGGCCACTTTGGTACTAGTCACATCTCATAGTTATTTGGGACACTTCTAAGCACAGGAAATGCTGAAAGAAAAAAAAATAGAACAGAGAAATAAACCAAAATTTATTCATTCCTGGAAGTCATATTCTGCTATTAGTTATCTGATGTTTAGTATAAATATAATGACAAATTAAAAAGTGAAGCAAAACAATGATCTAAAGACATATTACCCTGTAGTCCTGTCCTAGAGAATCCTAGAGAACAAACTTTGTTGCCCTGTGATTATGTAAACTTTCAATAACTGAAAGTCAAGACTTCAAGGGTGAGTAGAGTTGATTCTTTGCATATAGTAAAAACTGAATAGAACAGTACACCTGTCTTAGACCCCAGGCAATGCTCTAGTCTCAAAGTTTGTTACGCTCATTCTTTTCACAACTCTCCATCTAATTTACATTTTTGACCCATTTTTTCAATAAAATTGATGTGTAGAAAATATTTAAAGTGTATTTACCCTAGAGAGTTAGCATCTCTCCTTCAGGGAAGATTTTCATTTTTGTAATGATCAGGTTTTAATTACCAGTGTCAGTCACTCTGAAAGGGTAATTTTGATTCCATTCTGTGAGTTGAAGACTAAAGTCTTCAGCATTATCCCAACATTATAAGCCAATGATATTATCCACAGAA